>NC_053398.1:151055281-151222621 GCF_905171765.1 Bufo bufo | reverse complement strand
GCCAGAGATGCTGGGTGTGATTGATTGGAAGAACTGCTGATCTTTTTCCTTTGTCTTCCCCTATTGGTGGTGGTTGTGATCTCGTTTGACTGTATTCCCTTGTTTTGCAGGCCCCAGGACGTGCACTTTATCTACTCTGGGTGAATGTTCTTGGCCCATGGTTCTCAACCGATTCATCCTCAACTGCTCCTCCAGAACAGAATGAAAAGCGTCAAAGACGCCAGGAAAGGCGGCAGATGAAACGCTTCTGAGCACAGCCCAAGGACTCATGAAGAAATAGACAATGTGAGATCCTGTTCCTCATGTCTGAACTGATGGAGGATTTTCTATGCAAGACTTCCAGTGGTTGACAGAGGGTCCTAAAAGGAGATCATACCATCCAATACTGGCCACAATAAAGTTATCGACACGTCCGTAAGGATCTGCTCTATAAAACTGTCACATGACCTAACCCCTCAGATGGATGCTGTAAAAATAAAAACTGTTCCAAAACAGCCAATTTTTTTGGTCATAAAGTGTAATAATGAATGCGCAAAAATCCTATGTACCCAAAAAGGTACCAATAAAAACCTCAACTCTTTCGAGCCCCTGCACAAGATGATCAGCAGAAAAAATATATATATGGCGTTCAGAAAATGGACACACAAAAACAATTTATTTTTCAAAAATGCTTTATTATGAAAAACTAAAACAAAGAAAGTAGACATATGTGATATCACTGCGTCCGTAACAACCTGCTCTTATAAAAATAGCACATGATCTACCCTGTCAGATGAATCTTGTAAAATATTAAAAATAACAAAACTGTGCCAAAATAGAATTTTTTTGGGTTACCTTGCCTCACAAAAAACTTAATATAGAACAATTAAAAATCATATGTACCCAAAAATAGTACCAACAAATCTGGCACCTTATTCCCTAGTTTCCAAAATAGGGTCACTTTTTGGGAGTTTCTACTCAAAATCTGCCTTCAAAAAACCATGCAGCGCTCCTTTTCTTCTGCGCCCGTTTACGACCACATGTGGGGTGTTTCTGTAATTCGCAGAATCAGGGTAATAAATATTGAGTTTTGTTTGGCTGTTAACCCTCAATGTGTTAAAGAAAAAAAAATTATATTATGGAAAATCTGCCAGAAAAGTGAAATTTTGAAATATCATCTCCTTTTTCCTTTAATTCTTGTGGTACACCTAAAGGGTTAACAAAGTTTGTAAAATCAGTTTTGAGTAACTTGAGGGGTTTAGTTTCTACAATAAGATCATTGTGGGGCTTACATAGTGGATACCCCCATAAAAGTGACTTCAGACCTGAACTGGTCCTTAAAAAGTGGGTTTTGGAAATTTTCTTAAAAATTTTAAGAATTGCTTCTAAATTTCTAAGCCTTCCAACGTCCTAAAAAAATAAAATAAAATGACATTTCTAAAATGATTCCAACATAAAGTATACGTATGGGGAATGTTAGGTAATAAATGTTTTATGAGGAATCACTTTCTGTTTTAAAAGCAAAGAAATTTTAAGTTTTTGAATTTTTCTAAAATTTTGGTAATTTTGGGATTTTTTCATAAATAAAGGTGAAATATATTGACACAAATTTATGACTGTCATGAATTACAATGTGTCACGAGAAAACAATCTCCGAATGGCTTGGATAAATAAAAGTGTTCCAAAGCTATTACCACATAAAGTGACGCATGTCAGATTTGTAAAATTTGACCTGGACACTGGGGCATCAATGACCCTTGGTTATGAAAGGGTTAATTAGAATGAGGACTATAAGATCCTCTCTTCAGAGTGAAGACACTAGTCTTTGTCCAGGATTGTGATTTTGACCCATGTGTCTGAGAAGTCAATGAATTGCTCCATTTAGTACCTTTCTTCACTCAGAACCTATTTCCTTCACTGCGACTTTTGTAAGTACGGTGAGTCCAGGGTTAGTAGTTTTAATTAGACTTTTTTTTACGTTGATCCTTAGCCACTTCCTGACTGCCCATAGACTATAAGCTTCCAGCTTTAGAACGTCCATTCAGAGATTGGATCTGCACGCTAATTGTGCAGCTGCTGAGAGGGGGGGGGGCCCCCATAGTCAGCGACAGCAGGGCTCCCCATAGAAAAGGCAGGGACCGTTCCTCCATGTCCCTGCATTCTGGATCGCCACAGTAGAACTCAGTAGTAAATAAAAAAAGTTGATGTTAACTGTCCCTCAGAGGTCTTGTATGAGCTTATGGTGGACATAGTGTAAAACAACAAAAAAAGCTTTTCATAAACATAAAAGTTTTGCACGTAAAAAAAAGCTATTTTTTGTTATCCCCTTGCCTCCCAAAAAACATAATATGAACTGATCAAAGAGTCTTATGTACCCCAAAATAGTACCAATGGAAACATCACCTCGTCCCACAAAAAACAAGTCCACATACAAAACCATGGCTATAAGAAAATGGAAAAAAATAAATAAAGACATATTGGGTATTGCTGCGTCCGACTGGCTCTATAAAAATATCATATGATCTACCCCATCAAGTGTGTCAAAGGGTAAAAGGGGATCAGCCTGGCCAAAAGGAGTAATAAGGGAGCAGGTCACCTCCCTAATCCTCCCCCTGACTCCTCACTGTATGAGCGGACCCCGATGGTAGGACGACTCATACTCAGGATTCCTAGAAACCCGAAGTCGCCCTGATAATCCCTCACATAGGAGCAGGAGAGAGACAACCTGTTCATCCCAGTAATGGAGGAACAGGAGTCTCTATCTGAGGCCAGGCTGCAAGGAGACTTACCGTATTTTTCGCCCTATAAGACGCACTTTATAGCAGGAAAATAGCAGTGCGTCTTATGGGGCGAATGCTGCTGATTTTGCCGTATTTTCAATGATACACCCGCCGCGATGCCGCGCGGCGGGTGTATCAGCTGTGAGGGAGGAGGGGCTGGTGGCCGGCGTCTGCTTTTATAATGACAGCGGGACCCGTGCAGTGACTGTATTCTACTACACGGGCCCCGCTCACTGTATAATCGTATCTGTAATAGTTAATTATGTATATACCGGTAATCGCATAATCAACGCTACTTACAACTACAAGCGCTCGTAGGTAGCAGAGAGGAGGAGGGAGGCAGGACGGGCGGGCGGCACGTCACTCACTACGTCACGCGCCTGCGCCGCCCTTTTTATGAATGAAGCAGGCGGAGTGGGCGCATGACGTAGTGACACACGCTGCCAGCGCCAGTCCTCCCGGCCTGCCTCCTCCCTCCTCTTTGCTACCTACCGAGCGCTTGTAGTTGTAAGTAGCGCTGATTATGCGATTACCGGTATATACATAATTAACTATTACAGATACGATTATACAGTGAGCGGGGCCCGTGTAGTAGAATACAGTCACTGCAAGGGCCCCGCTGTCATTATAAAAGCAGATGCAACCCCCACCCCCTGTATTAAGGGTCATTCACTACAGGGACACTTATGGAGGGGATCTGTGGATGACACATAGCATAAGATGCTATATGTGTCATCCACAGATCCCCCCCCATAACTGTCATACACAGATCCCCATAACAGTGCCATCCAGAGACCCCAATAAGTGTCACCCACAGATCCCCCATAAGTGTCACCCACAGATCCCCCATAACAGTGCGCCATCCACAGACCACAATTAGTTCAAAACCCACCAAAAGCACACCTATTGGTTCAAAATAATTTTTTTCTTATTTTCCTCCTCAAAAACCTAGGTGCGTCTTATAGGGCGAAAAATACGGTATGCATGATATGATATTGGGCTGGGACTTCCCCCTGTTTTGGAAGTTGTGGGAGAAGAGAAACATTCCTGCAGAATCTGTGCCTTCTCCTTTTAAATAATCACTGAATCCTATTGAATCCAATGGTTTAAAGGAAGAGACCATTAAAAACAATGGTGCCGATAAGGTGCAAAATGAAGATGTCATGGTAACTGAAATGTCTGATGAAAATGTGGGGTTATGTGACGTACCGGATAATGACACTTTTCCATTGCAGGTGTTACCTGGTGAAGATGAAGCTTCCCCAACTGGGGAAAATGTGTTGGATTTAGTGGTGTCTCGGGGTAACTTTGGTAGCGAGCAATTGAGACCCCACTCTCATGAGTGCTCACGGAAATGTTACTGTGATAGATGGTGTACCACAGGTACCAGAAGCTGACCAGAAATTTCTGCATTTTGCCATGAATGGAAACCTGCTGCATCGAGTTAATAAATGCAACAATGAAATTGTGGAGCAGCTTCTGGTGCCAAAACCCTATACAGGGAGTGCAGAATTATTAGGCAAGTTGTATTTTTGAGGATTAATTTTATTATTGAACAACAACCATGTTCTCAATGAACCCAAAAAAACTCATTAATATCAAAGCTGAATATTTTTGGAAGTAGTTTTAGCTATTTTAGGGGGATATCTGTGTGTGCAGGTGACTATTACTGTGCATAATTATTAGGCAACCTAACAAAAAACAAATATACCCATTTCAATTATTTATTTTTACCAGTGAAACCAATATAACATCTCAACATTCACAAATATACATTTCTGACATTCAAAAACAAATCAGTGACCAATATAGCCACCTTTCTTTGCAAGGACACTCAAAAGCCTGCCATCCATGGATTCTGTCAGTGTTTTGATCTGTTCACCATCAACATTGCGTGCAGCAGCAACCACAGCCTCCCAGACACTGTTCAGAGAGGTGTACTGTTTTCCCTCCTTGTAAATCTCACATTTGATGATGGACCACAGGTTCTCAATGGGGTTCAGATCAGGTGAACAAGGAGGCCATGTCATTAGATTTTCTTCTTTTATACCCTTTTTTGCCAGCCACGCTGTGGAGTACTTGGACGCGTGTGATGGAGCATTGTCCTGCATGAAAATCATGTTTTTCTAGAAGGATGCAGACTTCTTCCTGTACCACTGCTTGAAGGTGTCTTCCAGAAACTGGCAGTAGGACTGGGAGTTGAGCTTGACTCCATCCTCAACCCGAAAAGGCCCCACAAGCTCATCTTTGATGATACCAGCCCAAACCAGTACTCCACCTTGCTGGCGTCTGAGTCGGACTGGAGCTCTCTGCCCTTTACCAATCCAGCCACGGGCCCATCCATCTGGCCCATCAAGACTCACTCTCATTTCATCAGTCCATAAAACCTTAGAAAAATCAGTCTTGAGATATTTCTCGGCCCAGTCTTGACGTTTCAGCTTGTGTGTCTTGTTCAGTGGTGGTCGTCTTTCAGCCTTTCTTACCTTGGCCATGTCTCTGAGTATTGCACACCTTGTGCTTTTGGGCACTCCAGTGATGTTGCAGCTCTGAAATATGGCCAAACTGGTGGCATCTTGGCAGCTGCACGCTTGACTTTTCTCAGTTCATGGGCAGTTATTTTGCGCCTTGGTTTTTCCACACGCTTCTTGCGACCCTGTTGACTATTTTGAATAAAACGCTTGATTGTTCGATGATCACGCTTCAGAAGCTTTGCAATTTTAAGAGTGCTGCATCCCTCTGCAAGATATCTCACTATTTTTGACTTTTCTGAGCCTGTCAAGTCCTTCTTTTGACCCATTTTGCCAAAGAAAAGGAAGTTGCCTAATAATTATGCACACCTAATATAGGGTGTTGATGTCATTAGACCACACCCCTTCTCATTACAGAGATGCACATCACCTAATATGCTTAATTGGTAGTAGGCTTTTGAGCCTATACAGCTTGGAGTAAGACAACATGCATAAAGAGGATGATGTGGTCAAAATACTCATTTGCCTAATAATTCTGCACGCAGTGTAGATGTATGGTACTAGATCTCGCACATAACCACGTACTTGGGGGTCATTTGGGTGTTAGCAAAACACAGGAGAGGGTACTACAAAAAAAAAATTTTATTTTATTTTTATTTTTTTAAAAGGCAAAAGTGACCAGGTGGTTTCTCTCCCTGCAAAATTTTAATTTCAAGGTTGAACATAGTCTGGGGAAATTACAGGGGAACGCAGATGCTTTGTCCAGGATACACTGCTTGTTGGCTAAAAATATCCAGACCTCCGGTCTGGAGAAGTAGATGGGGGGATATGTGGTAAGGTGAACAGAAAAGTGTATGGTAAAGTCTAGGAAGGGGTGTATATCCCACCAAGCTTCCTCAACTGGGTGAGGTAAATAAAATCCAGAAGGTTAAAATGGTCTCAGCAATGTGTAGGTTGCTGAGACAGTTTTGTTAAGTTTATGGACTGGATTTTATTGGACTGGGAGAAGGTAGGATTGGTAGAGGGACCTCCCCAGTCCACCCCATTCCGGGACAGGTTTTCCCCTAGCCTGAGGGATCCCCAACTGAAGCCAGCTGGGATCGTCAAGGGGAAATAAAGCACTGTCCAGGCTGTCAGTCTGGGGAGAGTAATGCCTGGAGAAAGTCTGGGAAGCTGGCTGCCCCGCTGGCTAGAGAAGCCGAATTCTCTGTGTTACCTGTGTTCAATAGGTGCGTTAGGAACTTCACTGTATTAGCCAGAGCCCAGACGGGCAGGTGTTTATTTTGCTTTGGTTTATGTTTTGTGGTGCTGAACCTTCACCTTCCCTAGTGTATTATAACTGGGGTTGCCTGTATTGCCAGAGTGTGATAAATAAAGCAACAATTGGACTTTACCCTGTGGTCTGCAAGAGAATCTGTCATCGCCGCCCTACCTGAGAGTGTAATCCCTTACACCACATACAGACATTTTCTCCCAGTCCGAGCATTCTCATTTTATATACTAACCTTTTATGCGGTACAGTGTCAAATGCTTTGGAGAAGTCAAGATATATGACATCCATTGATTCGCCACTGTCAAGTCTAGAACTTACCTCCTCATAGAAATGGATTAAATTAGTTTGACATGACCGATCCTTCATTAAGCCATGCTGATATGATGTTATTTGTTTGTTTTCCTTGAGATCCTCCAAGCATCTCTTAGAAAACCTTCAAACAGTTTACCCACGACAGATGTTAAACTTACCAGCCTATAGTTTCCGGGGTCTGTTTTTGCACCCTTTTTGAATATTGGCACCACATTTGCTATGTGCCAATCCTGTGAAACACTCCCTGTCAGTTTAGAGTCTGTAAATATCAGAAATAAGGGTCTGGCTATGACATTACTTAATCCTCTTAGGATACGGGGGTGTATGCCATCTGGCCCTGGCGATTTGTCTATTTTAATCTTTTTAAGTCGCTGTTGTACTTCTTCCTGGGTCAGACAGGACACTTTTTTAATGGGGAATTTACTTTTACATTCTAATTTTTATCTGACAGTTTATTTTCCTCAGTGAATACAGTGGAGAAAAAAATATTGAATAGCTTTGCTTTCTCCTCGTCGCTCTCTGCAACTTCCTCCTCATTGCTCTGTAGAGGGCCGACACCTTCAGATTTATACTTTTTACCATTTATATAATGGAAGAACATTTTAGGATTAGTTTTGCTCTTTGGCAATTAATCTCTCGGTCTCTAGTTTGGCGGCTTTTATTTGTTTTTTACATATTCTAGTTTTTTCCTTATAGTTTTTCAGTGCTTCCTCGCTACCCTCCTGTTTTAGTGATTTAAATGCTTTCGTTTTGTCATTTATTGCTTTCTTTACAGTTCTATTTATTCACATTGGTTTTTTCTTGTTCCTTAACCCTTTATTCCCATACGGTATGTACCTCTCACAATTAGATTTTAGGATGCTTTGAAAAATATCCTATTTTGTGGCTGTATTTTTATTTTTGAGGACTTTGTCCCAGTTAGTTAGGAATATGGCCTCTCTTAGTTGGCTAAAGTTAGCTTTTTTGAAGTTTTGGTATTTTTGTTCCTCCCTGTAGAAACGCTCGTTTGAAGGATAATTGGAAGGTTATTACTTTATGGTCACTATTTCCCAGGTGTCCCCCAACCTGCACATCTGTTGTTCTGTCAGGTCTATTGGTTAATACTAAGTCCAGTATGGTCGTCTCTCTAGTCGGGTCCTGAATCAGTTGGGAAATGTACCGTATTTTTTGCCCTATAAGACGCACAAAGAAAGTGGGGGGAAAATAGCACTGCGTCTTATGGTGGCGAAGGCTGCAATTTACACTGATACAGCGCGGCCGGCGTGTGTATCAGCGGGGAGGGGCTGGCATCTTGTTTTGTAATGGCAGCGGGGCCCGGTGCAGTCACTGTATTCTATTACATCAGGCCCCGCTCACTGTAGTAATCATATAGGCAATGTTAAACTGTAGAATTCCTCTCCAATCCAGCCTGTAGTACTTACTACAAACTTCCGTAGCAGGCAGGAGGCCGGGCGGGCGGGAGGCAGCAGCGTAACTCACTACGTGACGCGCCTGCTCCTCCCACTTTATGAATGGTGCAGGCGCGTGACGTAGTGAGTTACGCTGCCGCCACCTGGCCTCCTGCCTGCTATGGAAGTTAGTAGTAAGTACTACAGCCTGTATTGGAGAGGAATTCTACAGTTTAACATTGCCTATATGATTACTACAGTGAGCGGGGCCCGGTGTAATAGAATACAGTGACTGCATCCGGCCCCGCTGCCATTACAAAACAAGATGCCGACCCCCACCCCCTGTATTGGGGCATTCACTACACAGGGACACTGTTATGGGGGGGGTGAATCTGTGGATGACACATAGCATAGCATCCCCAGATGCCCCCATAACAGTGCCATCCCCAGATGCCCCCATAAGTGTCATCCACAGACCCCCATGACAGTGCGTCAACCACAGATCCCCCATAATAGTGTCATCCACAGACTACCATTATTTCAAAACCCACCAAAAGCACACCTTTTGGTTCAGAATATTTTTTTTCTTATTTTCCTCCTCAAAAACCTAGGTGTGTCTTATGGGCCAGTGCGTCTTATAGGGCGAAAAATACGGGTAATTGTCTTTGGTTATTGCCAAGAACCTGTTTCATTTATAAGATGTACAGCTTTCAGTTTCCCAGTCTATATCTGCGGAGTTCCCCCATAATAACCACCTCATTATGATCTGCCGCCTCGTCTATCTCGTTTAGTAGTAGATTTTCTGGGGACTCTGGTATATTAGGAGTTTATTATAAACCACCTATTAGTAATTTATTATTATTATTTTTGCCTCCATGTATTTCTACCCACAGTGACTCCACATGTTCATGTCCCTCACATTACATAAAGGCAGACCCCTCCCCCTCCCCCTCCCCGGTTTTGACGATCCTTTCCAAACAGACTGTAACCTTGTACATTAACTGCCCAGTCATAGCTATCATCCAGCCGTGTCTCAGTTATTCCCACTGTCATAGCTATCATCCAGCCGGGTCTCAGTTATTCCCACTGTCATAGCTATCATCCAGCCATGTCTCAGTTATTCCCACTGTGTCATAGTCCTTCTCACACATCACTAATTCCAGTTCCCCAGTTTTATTAGTCAGGCTTCTGGCACTAGTATACATACATTTGAGAGGTTTATGTATATTTTTTACCCTACACCTTTCCTTCTGAACTGTTCTAGTCCCTCCTTCCATTCCTCCCCCAGTCCCATTACCTGCCCCCGGTCTCTATCTGCATTATCTTCCCCTCCTATAATGTAATAACCCTAACCCCCCCCCCCCCCCCCCCCCCAGTCCATAGTTTAAACACTCCTCCAACCTTCTAGCCATCTTCTCCCCCAGCACAGCTGCCCCTTCCCCATTGAGGTGCAGCCCGTCCCTACGATAGAGCCTGTAGCCGATAGAGAAGTCGCCCAGTTCTCCAGGAACCCAAACCCCTCCTTCCTACACCAGTTCTGGAGCCTCTTGTTCCCCTCCCTAATCTCCCGCTGCCTTTCTTGTGTGGCTCGTGCTACCGGCAGCATTTTGGAAAATACTACCTTTTGGAGGTCCTTGCCCTAAGCTTTTGACCTAAATCCCTAAAATCATTTTTAAGGACGCTCCACCTTCCTCTAACTTTGTCATTGGTTCCAATATGGACCATGACCGCTGGGTCTTCTCCAGCCCCTCCCAGTAATCTGTCAACCTGATCCGCGATGTGTCGAACTCTAGCGCCAGGAAGACAACACACTGTTCGGCGATCCCGGTCTTTGTGACAGATCGCCCTATCTGTACCCCTAATAATGGCGTCCCCCACTACCAGCACCCGTCTACCCTGCTCTCCTGCTTACTGGAGCTGACATTCTCCTGACTGACATCCCCCTCATCTGATAACCTTGTGTCAGATCAGGGCTAGCCTCCCTGCACTCCTCCCTCTACCCCGCTTTCTAACTTTTACCCAGCTAGCTACCTCACTTTCCTCAGCCTCCTCGCTTTCACCCCCCCCCCCTCCCTCAACTACCCCAAAGAGCGCTTGCTCAGTGAGCAGAAAACTCTTTTCCAAATTGTCAAGGCTTCTCAGTGTTGAAACTCGCCCGATTAGATACTCAATTTGTGATTCCAAACGGGTAATTTGCTTACATTTTGAACAATGATATACACCCTTGAAGGGCTGTTCCAGGACTGCAGACATCAGACAAGATGTGCACTGGACTGCGCTGTCAATAATGGGGATTACACAATGAAAGCAAAAAAATACAATATAATGCAGTAATAATAAACTGATTTACTGTAGTCCCCCACTGAAGTCCCTGAATCTGAAGTCACTTAATCTAAAGTCGCACACTTATACAAACACACACAGAGAGAGAAAGACATAACAAGGAGTTAGCTATGCAACACAAAGAGTCTAGCATCTCCCCTAGTGCACAGACCGAAAGAGGTCTCCATGGAGTCGCGCCCCAGGTCAGACATATGGACAGCCCTTTGTGTAATCACAAATGTGCTTTGTATAGCTCTTAACTTTAGACCTCAGATCAGAGCTCCGCCCACTCCGCGAACACTCGCGTAGCACTATGCCGAAAAACAGCCGCACAGCACTGAGGCTTCCTATGACGTCACCTGCCAGTGCCGAACATATCGGACAGTAGTTAAGGACTCACACGTGACCGGAGGGACTCCGTGAGTGTCTGGTCTCACATAGACACCCCCTCCCGGCGCATACAGAGTGGAGGAGAAAGGAGCAGCTGCATTACACACCGAGGCTCATCTTGTAGCGTTCCTGTCCTCGCATTTGAAAAATAGGCATGTTAAAGAAAAAAGCCGCCTCTGTCTACCTCCACAGCATTGCCATGAGAATAACCTCTCTACACCTGGAAGGGACAGGAAGACACTGAGGGGTAGCCAGAGGAGGGTCAGATTCATTCTTCCTGTCCCTACCTGGTTGGAGGAGGGTCATCTCTCATGGTAAAGTCGTTGTGGAGGATGAAAGAGAAAATATTATGTACCTACATATATCTGTATCCTTATACATCATATGAGCATCCCTGATATATATATATATATATATATATACACTGTAACACTGTGTACACATATTATAGATCGTGATATATATATATATATATATATATACATATACACATACACACACACACAACTTTGTCTGGTTTTGGGGGCCATGTCTCCTATTATACAGAGGAGCACACAGAAGATCTGCTGCTCTTAACATATTTATTATCAGATGTGGACACAGACAGAAGCCAAAGTGTCCCTCTGCCAGGTGCTGGCATGTTCTGTGCTCGGTCACGGGGCCCCAGAGGGACATTCAGGCCTCTGTGGAGGTGAATTGGTAGCAGTAGTCATAATTCTTTGGACGTGGGGGGATGGCTGGAGGCTGCTCTGGGATTGGGATGTTTTCCAGGTCCAATAACCGCAACTTGAGTTCAGTATTCAGCAGGAGATCAAGGTCAGTGCGCGTCCGCTCACTGGGCATTTCTCGACCCAACAATGAATTCAGCCCATCAAGCCACAGGCAAAACTGCAGATGAATGAAAGGAAAGAAGATCAGCAAAGTACAGGAGCCATATCCAAGACCCTCCACCATAATCTGCAGGCTGCCATAGGCACTGGGACTGAAAGGTCTGCACAGTGAATCCTTGTTGAAAAGATGCTTTTTACAGATTGTGCCATTATGTGTGTGTGAGGCTTCTTGGCTGTGGGAGCTTTGTTCTCCATGAACCACTAGTCCAGGCCACAGGACCCACTAGACACAACCACAGTAGGGCCAGATCCGGGGTGTGTAGCCCTCCACTTGTATACTTGCTTAGTTTAGTAAAAGAATGTCGGAAAGGTATGAGAGGTAAACAGTGCACATTTTGTAACCCCCCCCCCCCCCCCCATTCTGCACCTAGTACTCCTATATACATCTCATGTTAACACTTGCTGCATCTCTTTATGATATAAGGGAATATCCATCACTCCACCTATAGGCGGAAAATGGATGGTCTCTGTGCAATGGGAAAAAGTTGTCTTGGCACAGAAGCAGACATTCTCTCACAGATGATTACAAGTATCCCGCAATTGCTGCATTCAGTCTATCACTCCTGATCCAACATTCATGAAAACAATAATCCTTACGTCAGTAGAAGAAGGTGCTATGAAGTTCAGGCAGCTGTCTACATCATAGCATATAGAAAATGCCTGGTCCATGAGGTCCTGCAAGAAGAGGCACAACATTCAGTATAAGCTCTGGTGCCCCTCACACCCTAATCGCAACTCACAACTCACCCTATTCTGCTTCCCAGAATTCTTCTCCTTCATGTGTGGACAATCCTTTCCCGTTAACACATATTTTATATCTGCAACTGAAACTGAAATACAGATGTAAACATCTTCAGAGCATTATAAACCGATATATACAGGCCAGATCCCACCTCCCCACATGTGACATCACCAGACATCTGATCCAACTCCATATTTTCTTTCCGTGTCCGTTCCTTTTTTTTGCGGACCGTATACGGAACCATTCATTTCTATGGGTCCCAAAAAAACGGAAGTTACTCCATGAGCATTCCGTTTCTGTATGTCAGTGTTTCCGTTCCGCAAAAAAATAGAACATGTCCTATTATTGTCCACATTGCGGACATGGATAGGACTGTTCTATTAGGGGCCAGCTGTTCCGTTCCGCAAAATACCGAATGCACACGATGTCATCCGCATTTTTTGAGGATCCGTTTTTTGCGGACCGCAAAATACATACGGTCGTGTGCATGAGGCCTTACCACATTTATATAGTTTTATGGGTTTTGTTTTTACAGTATTGCCTATGAGATAAAACTGAGCTGTTCTCTTTATTCTCCGGGTCAGTACGATTAAAGTGATACCACATTTATACTACACTGGATACAAGATGAGATACATCCTCTAGCCTGGACACAAGGTGAGATACAGTCTATAACCAGGATACAAGATGACATATGGCGTCTAGCCAGGATACAAGATGAGATACGGCCTCTAGCCTGAATACAAGATGGGATACGCCCTCTAGCCTGGATACAAGATGGGATACGGTCTGTAGCCAGGATAGAAGATGAGATATGGCCTCTAGCCTGGATACAAGATGAGATACGGCCTCTAGCCTGGATACAAGATGAGATACGGCCTCTAGCCTGGATACAAGATGGGATACATCCTCTAGCCTGGATACAAGATGGGATACGCCCTCTAGCCTGAATACAAGATAAGATACATCCTCTAGCCTGGATACAAGATGGGATACGCCCTCTAGCCTGGATACAAGATGGGATACGGTCTGTAGCCAGGATAGAAGATGAGATATGGCCTCTAGCCTGGATACAAGATGAGATACATCCTCTAGCCTAGACACAAGATGGGATACGGCCTCTAGCCTGGATACAAGATGGGATACGGTCTGTAGCCAGGATAGAAGATGAGATATGGCCTCTAGCCTGGATACAAGATGAGATACGGCCTCTAGCCTGGATACAAGATGGGATACGGCCTCTAGCCTGGATACAAGATGGGATACGGCCTCTAGCCTGGATACAAGATGGGATACGGCCTCTAGCCTGGATACAAGATGGGATACGGCCTCTAGCCTGGATACAAGATGGGATACGGCCTCTAGCCTGGATACAAGATGGGATACGGTCTGTAGCCAGGATAGAAGATGAGATATGGCCTCTAGCCTGGATACAAGATGAGATACATCCTCTAGCCTAGACACAAGATGGGATACGGCCTCTAGCCTGGATACAAGATGGGATACGGTCTGTAGCCAGGATAGAAGATGAGATATGGCCTCTAGCCTGGATACAAGATGAGATACGGCCTCTAGCCTGGATACAAGATGAGATACGGCCTCTAGCCTGGATACAAGATGGGATACATCCTCTAGCCTGGATACAAGATGGGATACGCCCTCTAGCCTGAATACAAGATAAGATACATCCTCTAGCCTGGATACAAGATGGGATACGCCCTCTAGCCTGGATACAAGATGGGATACGGTCTGTAGCCAGGATAGAAGATGAGATATGGCCTCTAGCCTGGATACAAGATGAGATACATCCTCTAGCCTAGACACAAGATGGGATACGGCCTCTAGCCTGGATACAAGATGGGATACGGTCTGTAGCCAGGATAGAAGATGAGATATGGCCTCTAGCCTGGATACAAGATGAGATACGGCCTCTAGCCTGGATACAAGATGGGATACGGCCTCTAGCCTGGATACAAGATGGGATACGGCCTCTAGCCTGGATACAAGATGGGATACGGCCTCTAGCCTGGATACAAGATGGGATACGGCCTCTAGCCTGGATACAAGATGGGATACGGCCTCTAGCCTGGATACAAGATGGGATACGGTCTGTAGCCAGGATAGAAGATGAGATATGGCCTCTAGCCTGGATACAAGATGAGATACATCCTCTAGCCTAGACACAAGATGGGATACGGCCTCTAGCCTGGATACAAGATGGGATACGGTCTGTAGCCAGGATAGAAGATGAGATATGGCCTCTAGCCTGGATACAAGATGAGATACGGCCTCTAGCCTGGATACAAGATGGGATACGGCCTCTAGCCTGGATACAAGATGGGATACGGCCTCTAGCCTGGATACAAGATGGGATACGCCCTCTAGCCTGGATACAAGATGGGATACGGTCTGTAGCCAGGATAGAAGATGAGATATGGCCTCTAGCCTGGATACAAGATGAGATACATCCTCTAGCCTAGACACAAGATGGGATACGGCCTCTAGCCTGGATACAAGATGGGATACGGTCTGTAGCCAGGATAGAAGATGAGATATGGCCTCTAGCCTGGATACAAGATGAGATACGGCCTCTAGCCTGGATACAAGATGGGATACGGCCTCTAGCCTGGATACAAGATGGGATACGGCCTCTAGCCTGGATACAAGATGGGATACGGCCTCTAGCCTGGATACAAGATGGGATACGGTCTGTAGCCAGGATAGAAGATGAGATATGGCCTCTAGGCTGGATACAAGATGAGATACGGCCTCTAGCCTGGATACAAGATGGGATACGGCCTCTAGCCTGGATACAAGATGGGATACGGCCTCTAGCCTGGATACAAGATGGGATACGGTCTGTAGCCAGGATAGAAGATGAGATATGGCCTCTAGCCTGGATACAAGATGAGAAACGGCCTCTAGCCTGGATACAAGATGGGATACGGCCTCTAGCCTGAATACAAGATAAGATACATCCTCTAGCCTGGATACAAGATGAGATACGGTCTGTAGCCAGGATAGAAGATGAGATATGGCCTCTAGCCTGGATACAAGATGAGTTTGATTGGCAATAAATGTAGCAACTGGACAGCCAAGGAAGTGCTGTAATTTGGCGGAGACATTGCTGGGAAACCCTTGCTGTGTGGAGGTCTCATCAGTTGAAGACCACTGCAGACTCTCATGCTGTTAGTTAAGAATGGGACATTGAGGTTGCAGAGAGGGCAGATCAGCAAACCTCGAAGACCAGACTCATCAGTCCATTCTGTTTGCCCTGATGTTGCAGTGTGCATCTTCTTACAGAAAGTTGCAAATGTCAGAATACATAAAGCGACAACTCGTATGTTCTACTTACTTTTCTGTGGAAGCATTTCAATGGGTGGGTTGTTGATGTTGTCTTCCAGATCTCCATAGTGCAGGACTTTGTGGTTTGGAGAGAGACGACAAAACCACAATTTATCTGAAAGAAGGATATTAATAACCCTAAGCAGCTATGGTTTATGTCAATATGAAATCACAGACACATAGGGGTACAGTAGAGCTTCATCCTCAATAGACAACCTATAATGGAGGCCTGGTACACCTATGTTCATGAGGCCTCATCTAACATAGGAGGTTATTTATTAAGAAATATACTCCACTTTTTTGCATATTTAAAGGGGTTATCCAATTTCTCAAACCATTTGGCTGTAAGGTGCCCAGAGGGGCGTTATAATCTTTCAAAGGTGCCCAGGAACGCCCCCTCTCCAGGCAAATATAATACAGTACAAATACACCCAATCCTAACTAAATAAACAAAACAAAAAAAAATAAAAACATCATGCAATCTGCAACAAAATTGCAGTCCTGAATCAATGTTCACTAATTGCGCTGCGGTCTTTGTTGTGAGGTCGGCACCTTTCACAATTAACTGAAAACCAAACAAAAAGAGAAAACCGCGCTGCTCAGAATAGGTGTAAGTTCACATTTAGGAGTAAAAAAGGAGTGTCTTTGCGATGTTATTCCTCAGTATCCTGCGTGGATTATCACAAAAGTCGATGCTCTAATCTCCTAGAGAACAGAAGAAATGGCCCAACATAGTGAAGTACTGTCAACTGAGTTTAAATACAAGGATTTATTCTACTCACAAGATCCATAAAACAACAATCATATGAAATGTGCACGTCCTCTCATCAAACGCCCGGGTTTCGCCTCCGCTTCGTCAGGTGCCCCAGTACTGCGGACTGCCTGCACCTGCGCAATGCACATCTTCAAAAGCTTCAAATGTGTCACTGGGCATGCGCCGAGCCCAGTGACGTTTGTAGTGAATTGTTAACATCAGGCTGAGGGATAATATGCGGGTCGTTGTAGGCGGAGTTACATAGCCGCAACGACGTAGCGGGGGGGGCGGCGGCCATCAGTGCCATCGGTATTTGAAAGATAATAATGCTTCCCCCCGACACCTCACAGCCTAATTTGCATAATCAAAAAGTGCATTTACTCGAAAATGAAAGCCGCGAACGCAGAATGAAGGGTACATCAAGAAATAAGGTATTTATTTATTATTATTATTTTTGTTTATTTAGTTAGGATTGGGTGTATTTGCACTGTATTATATTTGCCGGGAGAGGGGGCGTTCCTGGGCACCTTTGAAAGATTATAACGCCCCTCTGGGCACCTTACAGCCTAATTTGCATAATACAAAAAAGTGGATTTACTTGAAAATGAAAGCCACAAACGCAGAATGAAGGGTACATCAAGAAATAAGGTATTTTGTTCTAAATGGCAATAGTTGTACTTTCATATTGGTAATCCATGTGACAGATTTCCTTTACACGATGTCGCACGCTTGGCGGCAACAGGCACCAAAGACGTGTAGAGGCCTGTGCCTCTAGTTATCTTTGGCACATTCACTGCCAGGGCATGGGGATTAAGACCAGCGTATAAATTGCCGGTCTTAATAAATGACCCCAATTGTTTATAAGGCTAAAAAAAGGACTTTGTCCCTCCAGTTCAGCCTGTTATCCTGCAAATTGACTCAGAGGAAGGCAAAAAAATTAAAAATACGAGGTAGAAGCCAATGTTCCTCATTTTAGGGGGAAAAATTCCCCCTGACCCCAATAATGGAAATCAGAATAATTCCCTGGATCAACAACCTCTACAAAAAATCTATGACCTGTAATATTATTACACTCCAAAAATACATCCAGACTCCTCTATTAGTGAGTTCCATAGTCTCACTGCTCTTACAGTAAAGACTCCATAGTCTTAATGCTCTTACGGTAAAGACTCCATAGTCTCACTGCTCTTACGGTAAAGACTCCATAGTCTCACCGCTCTTACAGTAAAGAGTCCATAGTCTCACTGCTCTTACAGTAAAGAGTCCATAGTCTCACTGCTCTTACAGTAAAGAATCCTCTTCTATGTTTGTGTAGAAAACTTCTTTCCTCTACTAGACAGAGTGATCTCTGTACTGACCCCTAAAATATATACATAGTTATTAGATCTCCCCTTAATCGTCTTTTTTTCTAAAGTGAAAAACCCTAACTTCGATAATCTTTCTGGGACCTGTAGTCCGCCCATTCCAGTTATTACTTTAGTTGCCCTCCTCTGAATTCTCTCCAGCTGCCTGACAATGGTTTCTACAGCTTAGTTTGCTGTTCACAAAAATTCCTTTTCCATGTTAGTGTTACCCAGTGTTTTAACATTTAGTATATACAGGTGACGTGTAGTATGTATGAGTGACATGTATGGAATGTTGACATATACTGTCCTCTGTAGTATAATATATACAGTACAGACCAAAAGTTTGGACACACCTTCTCATTCAAAGAGTTTTCTTTATTTTCATGACTATGAAAATTGTAGATTCACACTGAAGGCTTCAAAACTATGAATTAACACATGTGGAATTATATACATAACAAACAAGTGTAAAACAACTGAAAATATGTCATATTCTAGGTTCTTCAAAGTAGCCACCTTTTGCTTTGATTACTGCTTTGCACACTCTTGGCATTCTCTTGATGAGCTTCAGGAGGTAGTCCCCTGAAATGGTTTTCACTTCACAGGTGTGCCCTGTCAGGTTTAATAAGTGGGATTTCTTGCCTTATAAATGGGGTTGGGACCATCAGTGGCGTTGAGGAGAAGTCAGGTGGATACACAGCTGATAGTCCTACTGAATAGACTGTTAGAATTTGTATTATGGCAAGAAAAAAGCAGCTAAGTAAAGAAAAACGAGTGGCCATCATTACTTTAAGAAATGAAGGTCAGTCAGTCAGCCGAAAAATTGGGAAAACTTTGAAAGTAAGGGCTATTTGACCATGAAGGAGAGTGATGGGGTGCTGCGCCAGATGACCTGGCCTCCACAGTCACCGGACCTGAACCCAATCAAGATGGTTTGGGGTGAGCTGGACCGCAGAGTGAAGGCAAAAGGGCCAACAAGTGCTAAGCATCTCTGGGAACTCCTTCAAGACTGTTGGAAGACCATTTCAGGTGACTACCTCTTGAAGCTCATCAAGAGAATGCCAAGAGTGTGCAAAGCAGTAATCAAAGCAAAAGGTGGCTACTTTGAAGAACCTAGAATATGACATATTTTCACTTGTTTGTTATGTGTATAATTCCACATGTTTTAATTCATAGTTTTGATGCCTTCATAGTCATGAAAATAAAGAAAACTCTTTGAATGAGAAGGTGTGTCCAAACTTTTGGTCTGTACTGTATATATATTATTATACTGTCCTCTGTAATATATATATATATATATATATATATATATATATATATATATATACATACATATACACACACACACACATACATACATACATATACACACACATACCATATAAAACCTGGTATGTCTGAATTGAACCTAACTGCTAAACCCAACTTTTCCAGAGTCTGATATTGTCCACCCCTCTCATCTTTCCTTCTAAAACCTGGTATGTCTGAATTGAACTTTAAATGTCTCTTTCCCTGCTGGATTTATTGAGTATTTGTTTACATTGACTATTTCACCCCTGTATCTGGTCCTCCCTTGATTAGGCCAAATGTAGCCCCCTCCCCTCGTGTTCACACCTGATTGAACACTGAGTGGTATAAATCTAAGTTCCTAGGTCTTCCAGACCTTGGTCTTTCCAAATGCAACATCTCTCAAGTGCAACTCTTAAGTGCACATACTGAATTATGTCAGAGATAAAAGGAATATAGGAAATAGCTCACCCACTCGCATCCACTATGAGGTGCTCTAGTCTAAAAGTGAAACACCCTTCACGGCTAAAAATACATAGAATATTGGAAGACTGGCACTCTCAACACATGGAGTCATAAGGTTGCAGATCACAAAATTTATTATAGATACATAAAAAGTTAAAATTAATAAAATATGCAATTCAATACACTATTAGTAAATGAACACACTCTGGTATCAGTAGTAACAAATGAATCAAGGTGATAAGTTCATTTTGTCAATGCTACAAGTCCATAAAAAATTGGCAACAAAAAAAGAAAGAGCCTCCCTTTTTGTTCCTGATAAAAAAGATCCAATATTGAAATACTTCAGTTATATTAAACTCTAGGTATGATATTCCTTTTCAAGCAGGCTATATATTTTAGCAGTTCAGAATATATCTGATAAAGCCCACTCTATAGGTATACTTCGGTGGTAATCAGTCCCTTCGGTATCTCAAGGTATATATAGTGCCAGCCCACTATACGGGCATGTCTCTGTAATAATCCGGCACTCTCAGACAATGTACCGATGACAACCCACTGTGTGGGCTTACCTTCTCCTTTCTGTCAGACAGTCGTCCAAGTGTTCTAGGAGCTGCTAGAGGCCGGCGTGCCGGCTGTTCCTTGGTCAGCGTTCCACGTGGAGTCAGAGACAAAATCGTCGCTCCAGAAGTGACGTAGCGGCACTCAAGGTTTTGTTCTTTAGTATTTTCTTCGGCCAGTTGTATAAGGCATAAGCTCCGTTCCGTCCGATCAGGGATACAGTGCACTGTTATCCCGCAGAGTATAAGGAAAATCTTCTTATAGCTGGGTCATGTATAGATCTTTATCCAGATCACTAGAAACCAAACGCGTTTCGAGGACACCTCTCCTCTTCTTCAGTGAAGAGGAGAGGTGTCCTCGAAACGCGTTTGGTTTCTAGTGATCTGGATAAAGATCTATACATGACCCAGCTATAAGAAGATTTTCCTTATACTCTGCGGGATAACAGTGCACTGTATCCCTGATCGGACGGAACGGAGCTCATGCCTTATACAACTGGCCGAAGAAAATACTAAAGAACAAAACCTCGAGTGCCGCTACGTCACTTCCGGAGCGACGATTTTGTCTCTGACTCCACGTGGAACGCTGACCAAGGAACAGCCGGCACGCCGGCCTCTAGCAGCTCCTAGAACACTTGGACGACTGTCCGACAGAAAGGAGAAGGTAAGCCCACACAGTGGGTTGTCATCGGTACATTGTCTGAGAGTGCCGGATTATTACAGAGACATGCCCGTATAGTGGGCTGGCACTATATATACCTTGAGATACCGAAGGGACTGATTACCACCGAAGTATACCTATAGAGTGGGCTTTATCAGATATATTCTGAACTGCTAAAATATATAGCCTGCTTGAAAAGGAATATCATACCTAGAGTTTAATATAACTGAAGTATTTCAATATTGGATCTTTTTTATCAGGAACAAAAAGGGAGGCTCTTTCTTTTTTTGTTGCCAATTTTTTATGGACTTGTAGCATTGACAAAATGAACTTATCACCTTGATTCATTTGTTACTACTGATACCAGAGTGTGTTCATTTACTAATAGTGTATTGAATTGCATATTTTATTAATTTTAACTTTTTATGTATCTATAATAAATTTTGTGATCTGCAACCTTATGACTCCATGTGTTGAGAGTGCCAGTCTTCCAATATTCTACATACTGAATTATACCAGAAGGGGACCACAGACATAGTTACTGCAAACAATGTTTCAATATTTAAATTTTTCATCTTACTCTTCCCACTTTTCCACAACCTCCTGAAGTATACCCACATCCATTCACCCACCGCTTGCACAAACCTGTTTGCCAATGTAAAACACTTCCTTCCCAAACACACATAGATACCTCCTGCCCTCTTATTTTCACCTATTAACACTTTCTCTGCTTCTGCTTATTGCTGGTGATATCTCTCCAAATCCAGGCCCCCCTCAGCAAATCCCCACTGTCACCTCCATGTCCCACTACAAATCTCCTTCTACAAATTTCTACAATCCCTTAAACCTAATAACCATTCCTCTGACCCCTGCTCCTTTGGTTCCTTTTGCAGGAGCATTATGGAATGCACGCTCTGTCTGTAACAAACTATCCTACATTCATGAACTTTTTATCTTTCAAAAACTTTCCTTTCTGGGTCTCGCAGAAACATGGCTGACACCCTCTGACACCTCCTCCCCTGCTGCACTCTCATTTAGTGGATTTCAATTCACTCACACACACACCCCCCCCCCCCCCTCCACACACTAGTACAACCCCGCAGGGTTTCGCTTGCTTTCTGACTCTCTACCATCTGTTTCCTCCAAGACCCAGATACTGCCACCACCCTATATAACACCACAATAAGTACAGCTCTGGACACTGTTGCCCCCCTCACACACAACAAAACCCAAAAAATCAACAGACAACCCTGGCACACCAACTTGACCAAAAAACTCAGACAAGCTTCCAGGGCTGCTGAGCGGCGATGGAAGAAATCCCACCCTAAGGATCATTTCACCGCATACAAGCAATCCCTCCTCATATTCAAATCCTCATTCGCTGATACAAAACAGGCAACTTCATCTCTCATATCTTTCCTGGCTCACAGCCCTAAACAACTTTTTAACACTTTTAACTCCTTTCTCTGTCCCCCAGCGTCCCCACCCTCTCCTCTCATCTCAGCTGAGGACTTTGCCAAATACTTCAAACAAAAGATAGTCAACATCAGAGAAAGCTTCAGTACACAGTTCCCACAGACCCTCTACACAACTGCTCGGTCCTCTTCTCCCAAAACCCTACAGAAGGAAAACTCTCCACTCTACTCTCCAGATCACATCTCGCCACCTGTGCACTTGACCCAATCCCATCCCACCTCTTCCCTAACCTCACCAGAGTGTTTATACCAGCCCTAACTCATCTCTTCAACCTATCACTAACCTCTGGTGTCTTCCCCTCTGCTTTTAAACATGCTACCATTACACCCATCCTCAAAAAGCCTTCACTTGACCCATCTTCTTTGTCCAGTTATCGCCCCATATCACTTCTTCCGTATGCCTCAAAGCTACTTGAACAACATGTCCATTCAGAACTGTCCTCTCACCTCTCCTCCTGCTCCCTCTTTGACCGCCTACAATCTGGCCTCCGACCCCACCACTCGACTGAGACTGCCCTTACCAAAGTCACCAATGACCTACTAACAGCCAAAACCAAGAAACAATACTCTATCCTCCTTCTCCTTGACCTGTCCTCTGCCTTCCCCATTACTCTGTCCTCCTTCTCCTTGACCTGTCCTCTGCCTTCGACACTGTCGACCACTCCCTTCTGTTGCAAACTCTCATCTCTTGGCATCACTGACCTGGCCCTCTCCTGGATCACATCATACCTCACAGAACGGACATTTTGTGTCTCCCACTCTTGCACCACCTCTTCGTCTCATTTCCGCTCTGTTGGTGTCCCGCAAGGCTCTGTCCTAGGACCTCTGCTCTTCTCTATCTACACTTTTGGCCTGGGACAGCTCTTAGAGTCCCATGGCTTTCAGTATCACTCCTATTCTGACGACACAAATAATCCTCTCTGGTCCAGACATCACCACCTTACTATCAAGAATCCCACAATGTCTATCTTCTATATCATCCTTCTTCGTCTTTCTAAAACTTAACATGGATAAAACAGAATTCATCTTTCCCCCATCTTGCTCAACCCCCCCCAACAGACTATCTATCACGATCAATGGCTGCACACTATCCCCGGTCAATCAAGTCTGCTGCCTTGGAGTGACCTTGGATTCTGCCCTTTCCTTCCGACCGCACATCCAAGCCCTTTCCACCACCTGCCGCCTCCAACTCGAAAACATCTCCCACATCCGCGCTTTCCTTAACCACCTCAGCTCCACTAGCTTAAAACACCCTTAATTACCAGACCACTTTTTACAATTCTGCACTACACTACTTTCACGGTTTATTGCTCGGTCATACAACTTACCACCCAAATGAATTTTACCTCCTTTTCTTCTCACTAATAGAGCTTTAATTTCATGGTATTTCATTGCTGCTGACATTTTTACTTTTTTTGATATTAATCGAAATTTACCCAAAATTTGGCAAAAAAATGACATTTTTCACTTTCAGTTGTAAATTTTTTTTTTTTTTAAATACATTTCTATATAAATTTTTCTCAAAATGTATTGTTCTACATGTCTTTGATAAAAAAAAAATGCAATAAGTGTATATTTATTGGTTTGGGTAAAAGTTATAGCGTTTACAAACTATGGTACAAAAATGTGAATTTCCGCATTTTGAAGCAGCTCTGACTTTCTGAGCACCTGACATGTTTCCTGAGGTTCTACAATGCCCAGACAGTAGAAAAACCCCACAAATGACCCCATTTCGGAAAGTAGACACCCTAAGGTATTCGCTGATGGGCATAGTGAGTTCATAGAAGTTTTTATTTTTTGTCACAAGTTAGTGGAAAATGATGATTTTTTTTCTTACAAAGTCTCATATTCCACTAACTTGTGACAAAAAAAAAAAAAAAAACTTCCATGAACTCACTATGCCCATCACAAAATACCTTGGGGTGTCTTCTTCTCAAAATGAATGAAAAATGACAAACAAAGAATTCCCTCAGAGGAGTTGATACGCCGCTATTTACCATAAATTTAAATTTTTAACTGTCACAGGGACCAGGCGTGTTTTTTGCAGCTTCTCTGACTAGTAATATTAAAACTCAATTTTATTGCAATTTTTTTTTTAAAAACAACAACATATTACTTGGGAGCATGTTTAAAACAGATTCAGGGTCGATTGCCAAATCTACTTGTACACTTCTTATGTCTCTTGTGCCTAGATATTCCTAGTGTTTTAAATCATCTGGTTGTGAATCATCTCTTATTCCAGAGAATTGTTCAAGGGCCCCCTGACTAACTCCTGCCTAAAACTCAAAACCTGTGTCCCTACATGTTTCGCCGAGCCTGTCGGCATCTTCATGGGAAACTAAACAGGTAACTGTGGGGGGCGGGGTCCGGGCTTTTAAACCCTCGGATTGCCTGGGTTGAATTCTTTGTCCAATCACCTTTTACTCTGGGTGGGCTCTCGGGATCTCTGCCAATGGGTAGGGGCTACGTGTGTGCACTGTGTCCCCGTACGTGTTGACGTCACCTCACACTCCCCTATTGTAATGTCGGGCCTCACTGGTGATGTCATATCCGGTGCGCCGCGCTTCCTTCCCGAATCGGCAGCCGCTCCTACGTCATGCGCATTGCGCCCTGCAGTCTCGCGGCACAGGTCCTCTGCGCATGCGTCCGAACTTAATGTCACCTTCAGCTGTCCAGTTTGTTTGCGCATGCGTGCGGACTTGATCTCCGACGGGATATCAACAACACTGATAGAACTACATGGATAGCCATATAAGGATGGTCTGTATTGGTACATATTTATAAATTCTATTTTAGTAGAGACCTCCCACCAGCTAATATTTGGCACTAGACTTTGGATTCCATCATATTTGTGTCCTAATACTTTAGAATATTAAGGGGACCATATTTTTAGTACCCGGGTTACTATTCTTGATAATTTTGGGATGTTCCATTAAGGTTACATTCCTTCACTAAATACTTTTTTTTGTTGTTTCTTATTCTTTATTTATTATTATATAATTATACACATATGGAACCAATTATTATTTTATTTCATTTTAATTGTGTGGGACCAATTATTATATCCACTGACTGGTGATCACTAGATCCCAAGCTTTCCCCTACAGTAATATCATATACCAAATTCCCATTTGTGAATACTAAATCTACAATGGCCTCCTTCCGGGTTGGCTCCTCCACTACTTGCTGTAGAGATAATCCCAGTAGGGAATTTAGAATATCTGTACTCCTGGCAGAACTAGCTATTTTGGTTTTCCAGTTTACATCAGGAAGATTGAAGTCTCCCATAATGATAACTTCCCCCTTCAATGTCATTTTAGCTATTTCCTCAACTAGTAGATCATCCAATTCTTTGACTTGGCTAGGTGGTCTATATATCACACCTACACGAGTTACCTTATGATTATCAAGCTGCAAGGTAACCCAAACTGACTCTAAATTGTTCTCAGACTCTGATATATCGGTGTAATCCCTTTGGCACTAGACTTTGGATTCCATCATATTTGTGTCCAAATACTTAAAATATGGTCCCCTTAATATTCTATAGTACCCGGGTTACTATTCTTGATAATTTTGGGATGTTCCATTAAGGTTACATTCCTTCACTAAATACTTTTTTTTGTTGTTTCTTTTTCTTTATTATTATTTTTTATTTATTATTATATTATTATACACATATGGAACCAATTATTATTTTATTTCATTTGAATTGGGTGGGACCAATTATTATATCCAGAGTCCTGACCAAATTAGATTTTTATTTTTAACTTTCTTCATTGACCATCCAAATTATTATAGCTATTTATCCCTAATTCATATCTGTTTTTTCCTTAGGTGCCTAAGAATCTTTCCAAAATGGGGTCACTTGTGGGGAATTTATACTGCCCTGGCATTTTAGGGGCCCTAATGCGTGAGAAGTAGTTTGAAATTCAAATGTGTAAAAAATGTCCTGTGAAATCCTAAAGGTGCTCTTTATAATTTGGGCCCCTTTGCCCACCTAGGCTGCAAAAAAGTGTCACACGTGGTATCGCCGTACTCAGGAGAAGTTGGGCAATGTGTTTTGCGGTGTATTTCTACATATACCCATGCTGGGTGAGAGAAATATCTCTGTAAAAGATAACTTTTCCCATTTTCTTTATACAAAGTTGTCATTTGACAGAGATATTTATCTCACCCAGCATGGATATATGTAAAAAGACACCCCAAAACACATAGCCCTACTTCTCCTGAGTACGGCGATCCCACATGTGTGACACTTTTTTGCAGCCTAGGTGGGCAAAGGGGCCCAAATTCTAAAGAGCACCTTTAGGATTTCACAGGGCATTTTTAACACATTTGGATTTCAAACTACTTCTCACGCATTAGGGCCCCTAAAATGCCAGGGCAGTATAAATACCCCACATGTGACACCATTTTGGAAAGAAGACACCCCAAGGTATTCCGTGAGGGGCATGGCGAGTTCCTATAAAAAAAAATTTTTGCCACAAGTTAGCGTAAATTGATTTTTTTTGTTTTTTCTCACAAAGTCTCCCTTTCCGCTAACTTGTGACAAAAAGTTCAATCTTTCATGGACTCAATATGCCCTCAGCGAATACCTTGGGGTGTCTTCTTTCCGAAATGGGGTCACTTGTGGGGTATTTATACTGCCCTGGCATTCTAGGGGCCCTAAAGCGTGAGAAGAAGTCTGGAATATAAATGTCTAAAAAATTTTACACATTTGGATTCCATGAGGGGTATGGTGAGTTCATGTGAGATTTTATTTTTTGTCACAAGTTAGTGGATTATGAGACTTTGTAAGAAAAAAATAAAATTAAAATAAATAAATCAATTTCCGCTAACTTGTGACAAAAAAAATCTTCTATGAACTCTCCATGCCCCTCAAAAGTGATCTTTTTATAGCGCCGCAGCGATTTTACGGCGTTTTTGCAGTGATCAGAAAAAAAAAAATTCTGCCACTGCGGTGGGGCGAACTGAACGCAAGTGTGCGCACAAGATCAGGCCTGATCGGGCAAACACTGCGTTTTTTGTAGAGCCTATAGAACATGTCCTATTCTTGTCCGCAATTGCGGACAAGAAAAGGCATTTTCTATATAGTTCTGGCAAAATGCGGAAAGCACATTGCCGGTGTCAGTGTTTTGCGGATCCGCGGTGTCCGTGTTTTGCGGATCCGCGGATCCGCAAAACACATACGGACGTCTGAATGGAGCCTTACAGGGGGGTGATCAATGACAGGGGGTGATCATGGAGTCTATATGGGGTCATAACCCCCCTGTAAGGCTCCATTCAGACGTCCGTATGTGTTTTGCGGATCTGTGGATCCGCGGATCCGCAAAACACATACTGATGTCTGAATGGAGCCTTACAGGGGTGTGATCAGGGAGTCTATATGGGGTGATCAACCCCCTGTAAGGCTCCATTCAGACGTTCGTATGTGTTCTGCGGATCCGCGGATCCGCAAAACACATACTGACGTCTGAATGGAGCCTTACAGGGGGGTGATCAATGACAGGGGGGTGATCAGGGAGTCTATATGGGGTGATCAGGGGTTAATAAGTGACAGGGGGGGGTGTAGTGTAGTGGTGATTGGTGCTACTTACAGAGCTGCCTTTGTCCTCTGGTGGTCGATCCAAGCAAAAGGGACCACCAGAGGACCAGGTAGCATGTATATTAGACGCTGTTATCAAAACAGCGTCTAATATACCTTTAAGGGGTTGAAAAAAAATCGCATCTACAGCCTGCCAGCGAACGATCGCAGCTGGCAGGCTACAGATCCACTAGTTTACCTTCGGTTCCTGTGTGCGCGCGTTCACAGGAAATCTCGTCTCTCGCGAGATGACGCGTCGGCGCGTGAAGGTGCCTGAATCGACCGCTTCCGGACTGCAATCCTGCGTTAGGCGGTCCAGAAGCGGTTAACTTTGAATCTCTGAAAATGCTTGTACATGCCCTCATCATCTCCCGCCTAGACTACTGCAACACTCTCCTCTGTGGCCTTCCATATAGCACTCTCGCACCCCTCCAATCTATCCTAAACTCTGCTGCCCGACTAATCCACCTCTCATCCTATTAATCCTCTGCCAATCCCTTCACTGGCTCCCCATTGCCCAGCAAATTCACTTTTAAGTACTAACAAATACATACAAGGCCGTCCATAACCTGTCCCCTCCCTACATCTTTGAGCTACTTTCCCAATACATCCCCACACACATTCTCCGATCCTCACAAGACCTCCTTCTCTCCTCTCCTCTTATCACCTCTTCCCACAATCGCCTCCAAGATTTCTCCCGCGCATCCCCCATACTCTGGAACTCGCTACCCCAACATATCAGACTCTCACCGACAGTGGAATCCTTCAAAAGAAACCTAAAAACCCACCTCTTCAGACAAGCCTTCAACCAGGGACCCTGCTGCCTCTATACCGCCATGACCAACTTCACCCGCACCTACTGTGTCCTTCTCCTATACCATGTAGATTGTAAGCCTCGCGGGCAGGGCCCTCTCTCCTTCTGTACCAGTTTGTAACTCGTTTTGTTTATGATTAGTGAAATTGTCTGTATTATGTACAGTGGGATGCAAAAGTTTAGGGGAACCTTGTTAATCGTCATGATTTTCCTGTATAAATCGCTGGTTGTTACGATAAAAAATGTCAGTTAAATATATCATATAGGAGACACACACAGTGATATCTGAGAAGTGAAATTAAGTTTATTGGATTTACAGAAAGTGTGCTATAATTGTTTAAACAGAATTAGGCAGGTGCATAAATTTGGGCACTGTTGTCATTTTATTGATTCCAAAACCTTTAGAACTAATAATTGGAACTCAAATTGGCTTGGTAAGCTCAGTGACCCCTGACCTACATACACAGGTGAATCCAATTATGAGAAAGAGTATTTAAGTGGGTCAATTGTAAGTTTCCGTCCTCTTAATTTTCTCTGAAGAGTAGCAACATGGGGGTCTCAAAACAACTCTCAAATGACCTGAAGACAAAGACTGTTCACCATCATGGTTTAGGGGGAAGGATACAGAAAGCTGTCTCAGAGATTTCAGCTTCTGTTTCCACAGTTAGGAACATATTGAGGAAATGGAAGACCACAGGCTCAGTTCAAGTTAAGGCTCGAAGTGGCAGACCAAGAAAAATCTCGGATAGACAGAAGCGACGAATGGTGAGAACAGTCAGAGTCAACCCACAGACCAGCACCAAAGACCTACAACATAATCTTGCTGCAGATGGAGTCACTGTGCATCGTTCAACCATTTGGCACACTTTACACAAGGAGATGCTGTATGCAAGAGTGATGCAGAGGAAGCCTTTTCTCCGCTTGAGGTGGGCTAAAGCACATTTGGATAAGCCAGCTTCAGTTTGGAATAAGGTGCTGTGGACTGATGAAACTAAAATTTGGCCATAACAAGGGGCGTTATGCATGGAGGAAAAAGAACACAGCATTCCAAGAAAAACACCTGCTACCTACAGTACAATATGGTGGTGGTTCCATCATGCTGTGGGGCTGTGTGGCCAGTGCAGGGACTGGGAATCTTGTCAAAGTTGAGGGACGCATGGATTCCACTCAGTATCAGCAGATTCTGGAGACCAATGTCCAGGAATCAGTGACAAAGCTGAAGCTGCGCCGGGGCTGGATCTTCCAACAAGACAACGACCCTAAACACTGCTCAAAATCCACTAAGGCATTTATGCAGAGGAACAAGTACAACGTTCTGGAATGGCCATCTCAGTCCCCAGACCTGAATATAATTGAATATCTGTGGTGTGACTTAAAGGGACACTGACAGGCCAAATCAGCATATATAGTTAGATATATGACATTACAGGTCTTATACAGTCTTTTAAAAGCATATAAGTATCCCCCCTGTCCACCTTTTAAAGAGCGAAATATAAAGTTTTATAACGTGCTTGTCCGGTCACCAATCTGCCCAAGGGGCGGCGTTTCATGTGAAAATGCGCCCCGCCAGCCTTCCAAACTGCCGTTCTGAAGCCCCGCCCAGCTCATCAATATTCACTTCGCTGGGCGGCGGCTAGAACTCTCCCCAGTCCCGATCCTGCGCATGGGCAATTCAATTGTCTATAATTAACCCCTTTGACGATGTGAGTGAGCAGCGCTCTGAAGCGCTGCTCTGAACAGTGCATGGCTGAGGCTGAGGCTGCAGCTGCCTCGAAGACGCAGGCAGGCTGTGTGTGTACGCAGGCGCGATCTAACCACGGCGGGGCGCAGAAGATCGGGCATCGTTCATGCCCAATCTTCTGCGCCCCGCCGTGGTTAGATCGCGCCTGCGTACACACACAGCCTGCCTGCGTCTTCGAGGCAGCTGCAGCCTCAGCCATGCACTGTTCAGAGCAGCGCTTCAGAGCGCTGCTCACTCACATCGTCAAAGGGGTTAATTATAGACAATTGAATTGCCCATGCGCAGGATCGGGACTGGGGAGAGTTCTAGCCGCCGCCCAGCGAAGTGAATATTGATGAGCTGGGCGGGGCTTCAGAACGGCAGTTGGGAGCGGCTGGCTGGGCGCATTTTCACATGAAACGCCGCCCCTTGGGCAGATTAGTGACCAGACAAGCAGGTTATAAAACTTTATATTTCGCTCTTTATAAGGTGGACAGGGGGGATACTTATATGCTTTTAAAAGACTGTATAAGACCTGTAATGTCATATATCTAACTATATATGCTGATTTGGCCTGTCAGTGTGCCTTTAAAGAGAGCTGTCCATGCTCGGAAGCCATCAAACCTGAATGAACTAAAGATGTTTTGTAAAGAGGAATGGTACAAAATACCTTCAACCAGAATCCAGACTCTCATTGGAACCTACAGGAAGCATTTAGAGGCTGTAATTTCTGCAAAAGGAGGCTCTACTAAATATTGATTAAATTTATTTTTTGTGGTGCCCAAATTTATGCACCTGCCTAAATTTGTTTAAACAATTATAGCACACTTTCTGTAAATCCAATAAACTTCATTTCACTTCTCAGATATCACTGTGTGTGTCTCCTATATGATATATTTAACTGACATTTTTTATCGTAACAACCAACGATTTATACAGGAAAATCATGACGATTAACAAGGTTGCCCAAACTTTCGCATCCCACTGTATGTATACCTCTTCTCGTATGTACAGTGCTATTGAATGGCGCTTTAATAATAATAATAATAATAAATACACACAGTATACTGTCCTCTGTAGTATATACACGGTATACTGTCCTCTGTAGTATATATATATATATATATATATATATATATATATACATATACATATACACAGTACAGACCAAAAGTTTGGACACACCTTCTCATTCAAAGATTTTTCTTTATTTTCATGACTATGAAAATTGTAGATTCACACTGAAGGCATCAAAACTATGAATTAACACATGTGGAATTATATACATAACAAACAAGTGTGAAACAACTGAAAATATGTCATATTCTAGGTTCTTCAAAGTAGCCACCTTTTGCTTTGATTACTGCTTTGCACACTCTTGGCATTCTCTTGATGAGCTTCAAGAGGTAGTCCCCTGAAATGGTCTTCCAACAGCCTTGAAGGAGTTCCCAGAGATGCTTAGCACTTGTTGGCCCTTTTGCCTTCACTCTGCGGTCCAGCTCACCCCAAACCATCTCGATTGGGTTCAGGTCCGGTGACTGGAGGCCAGGTCATCTGGCGCAGCACCCCATCACTCTCCTTCATGGTCAAATAGCCCTTACTTTCAAATTTTTCGGCTGACTGACTGACCTTCATTTCTTAAAGTAATGATGGCCACTCGTTTTTCTTTACTTAGCTGCTTTTTTCTTGCCATAGTACAAATTCTAACAGTCTATTCAGTAGGACTATCAGCTGTGTATCCACCTGACTTCTCCTCAACGCCACTGATGGTCCCAACCCCATTTATAAGGCAAGAAATCCCACTTATTAAACCTGACAGGGCACACCTGTGAAGGGGAAACCATTTCAGGGGACTACCTCTTGAAGCTTATCAAGAGAATGCCAAGAGTGTGCAAAGCAGTAATCAAAGCAAAAGGTGGCTACTTTGAAGAACCTAGAATATGACATATTTTCACTTGTTTCACACTTGTTTGTTATGTATATAATTCCACGTGTTAATTCATAGTTTTGAAGCCTTCAGTGTGAATCTCCAATTTTCATAGTCATGAAAATAAAGAAAACTCTTTGAAAGAGAAGGTGTGTCCAAACTTTTGGTCTGTACTGTGTGTGTGTGTGTGTGTGTGTGTGTATGTATATATATATATAGTTGCAAGAAAAAGTATGTGAATTATATGGATTTCTGCACAAATTGGTCATGTGATCTGAATCTTCCTCTAAGTCACAATAGACAATCACAGTGGAATTATATACATAACAAACAAGTGTGAAACAACTGAAAATATGTCATATTCTAGGTTCTTCAAAGTAGCCACCTTTTGCTTTGATTACTGCTTTGCACACTCTTGATGAGCTTCAAGAGGTAGTCCCCTGAAATGGTATCCCAGAGATGCTTAGCACTTGTTGGCCCTTTTGCCTTCACTCTGCGGTCCAGCTCACCCCAAACCATCTTGATTGGGTTCAGGTCCGGTGACTGTGGAGGCCAGGTCATCTCGCGCAGCAACCCATCACTCTCCTTCAAGGTCAAATAGCCCTTACTTTCAAAGTTTTCCCAATTTTTCGGCTGACTGACTGACCTTCATTTCTTAAAGTAATGATGGCCACTCGTTTTTCTTTACTTAGCTGCTTTTTTCTTGCCATAATACAAATTCTAACAGTCTATTCAGTAGGACTATCAGCTGTGTATCCACCTGACTTCTCCTCAACGCAACTGATGGTCCCAACCCCATTTATAAGGCAAGAAATCCCACTTATTAAACCTGACAGGGCACACCTGTGAAGTGAAAACCATTTCAGGGGACTACCTCTTGAAGCTCATCGAGAGAATGCCAAGAGTGTGCAAAGCAGTAATCAAAGCAAAAGGTGGCTACTTTGAAGAACCTAGAATATGACATTTTCAGGGGGTAGCGCCATCCTGGTTCTTTGTGTCCACACTAGGTCCATTTTGAGGTAAGCATTTGATCATTGTTTCCCTCCCACGGCTCATGTGCCGCCGATGCTGAGACCTCTCACTTGGCGCTATTATTATCCTGCTGGCTTCATACTATTCTTATACTTTACTCTGGTCAGCACAATATGCACTATTGCCGTGGTTGGCTTCCTCATTGATCTTTACCTTACCTCTTATCATTTATATATTTTCTGTATGTGGTTCATGAGCCGGTCACTGTACCTTACGCACTTTCATGATCCTATTATTATCTATATATTTATGTATTTTGTGACCTGTGTGGTCATCCAGGGTGGCGTTCTCTCCTTCCCTGCTCCCCCTTCCCTGTCTTTGGCATCAATTGTATATGTGTCTTTTTATTATGTTCTTGATTCAATAAAATATCAATTTTGCTACTATTATTTTTGGTACTCTGAGCTTCCTTTCTCTCGTTTTCTATCATATAACATGGTGGCTTTCTCTGACACCTTGGGTGGAGAGACTCTTGAGTTTATGACTGGTGATGAACCTATGAAGTTGGGGGGAGCGACCCCTGGGCCTGCTTGCAAGAGTTTTAGTCATAAGAAGGGAGTATGTTTTTTTTCTGTGGAAAAAGAGGACATTTTGTTAATGTTTTTCCTTACGTTCAGCGACAAAAAGAAAAAGACGTTTAATTCCCATCTCACTCTTGGTGGTATGGGTGAGGAGTCAGAGAACTCACTTTTGTCATTTACTGGTAGTACCCGATTTCTCCTGTCTACCAAGGTGGCGCTAGAGTCCAAAACTGGCCGGGGCAGGGGTTAACCTGGTTGATGGTCAGTTCAGCAGTTTGCATGGGTTACAAGTGCATTAGAGAAAAATATTTCAGTATTTGCTATAGACTCCGCACCACTCACTCAGAAGTGTTTGTCACAGATAGTGCAGGACATCCGGTTAAGAGTGGGTGATTTTCATAGAAATCCATTTCGTGTTTTGTGCTGGAGGATATGCCTGCTCCGTTAGTTTTGGGTTTACCATGGTTGAGCAAACATAACCCTACCATCGACTGGCAAGTGAGACAGATTCTCGATTGGAGTGATTATTGCATGGACAACTCTCTTAATACATCTTTTTCTGTCTTGACCACTAAAGCAGTTCCCTCCTTCATTTTGGATTTTTCTGATGTATTTTCTGAGAGTGGTTGCCAGGGTTTACCCCCACACTGGGAATTTGATTGTCCCATCAATCTTATTCCCGGAGCAAAGTTGCCCAAATCTAGGTTATATAACCTTTCTGAACCCGAAAGAGCGGCCATGCGAGAGTATATTGCCGAGAGTTTGGCTAAGGGACATATTAGACCTTCCAAGTCCCCAGTGGCAGCAGAGTTTTTCTTTGTAAAGAAGAACAACAAAACTCTTAGGCCATGTCTGGACTTCCGAGAGCTCAATCGGATTATGGTCCATGATCCGTACCCTCTTCCTTTGATTCCTGACTTGTTTAACCAGGTTGTTGGTGCCAAGGTGTTCTCCAAGTTGGACCTCAGGGGGGGCATATAATCTGGTCAGAATCAAGGAAGGGAATGAATGGAAGGTGGCGTTTAATACCCCAGAGGATAATTTTAGAGTCTGGTCATGCCGTTTGGGTTAACTAATGCTCCTGCGGTTTTCAGCATTTTGTTAATGATATCTTTCGTCACCTGGTGGGGAGATTTGTTGTTGTATATTTAGATGACATACTAATTTATTCTCCAGATATGGAGACTCATCAGGATCATATGGGACAGGTATTACAGACCCTAAGAGAGAATAAATTGTATGCGAAGATAGAGAAGTGTGTTTTTGCGGTTCAGGAAGTGCAATTCCAGGGTTACCTACTCTCATCTTCAGGTTTTCGTATGGATCCAGAATAGGTCCGTGCTGAAAGCGCTCTTGCGTTTTTTGGGGTTCACCAATTAGTACCGTAAATTAATTTTGAACTACTCAACTGTGGTTAAACCTTTAACGGACATGACTAGGAAAGGTTCGGATGTCTCAGTCTGGTCTGATGCGGCATTACAAGTGTTTTCGGCTGTGAAGGAATGTTTTGCTTCTGCTCCTATACTTGTGTAACCGGATGTGTCACAGACATTCATTGTGGAGGTTGACGCGTCCGTGGTAGGGGTAGGAGCAGTTCTATCGCAGGGTCCTTCACCGAGTAAATGGCGCCCATGTGCATTCTTCTCTAAGAAACTCTCGACTGCAGAAAGGAATTATGACGTGGGTAATAGAGAGTTGCTGACCAATAAGTTGGCTTTTGAGGAGTGGCGCCATTGGTTGGAAGGAGCAATCCATTCCATTAGTGTGCTTACTGACCACAAAAACCTGGCTTACCTGGAGTCAGCTGAACGACTGAACCTTAGGCAGGCCAGATGGTCATTGTTTTTAACAAGATTTAATTTCATCGTCACCTATCGCCCTGGGGTTAAGAACGTCAAAGCTGATGCTTTGTCACGTAGCTTTCCTGGCGGGGGTGATTCGGAAGATCCTGGTCCGATATTGTCTGAAGGGGTAGTTATACCCGCCCTATATCCCGACCTTGAGGCAGAGGCCCAGGGAGATGCACCGGATTCTTGTCCTCCGGGGAAGTTGTTTGTCGCTTCTGAATTACGTCACAAGGTGTTTGAGGAACATCACTGTACGGTTCTCACAGGACACCCTGGGAGCAGATCCACTGTCAATCTCATCTCTCGCAGATTCTGATGGCCTGGGTTGCGTAAGTGTGTTAAGGACTGTGTCTGCTTGTAGTACTTGTGCATAAGCTAAAGTGACACATACCCGGCCTTCTGGATCTTTGCTTCCGTTATCCATCCCGTCCCAACCGTGGACTCATTTGTCCATGGATATTATCACAGAATTACTTAATTCTTCAGGAAAAACTGTGATTTTGGTGGTTGTTGATCGCTTTAGTAGGATGGCGCACTTCATAGCCAAGTCTACCTAATGCTAAAACTCTTGCACAAGTGTTTGTCGATAACATTGTGAAATTACATGGTATTCCTTCTGATGTGGTCTCGGATCATGGGACTCGGTTTGTTTCCAAATTCTGGAGGGTGTTCTGTACTCATCTGGGGGTACAATTGTCTTTCTCTTCGGGCTTTCATCCTCAGTCGAACGGACAGACTGAACGCACTAATCAGAATTTGGAGACTTATTTGAGATATTTTGTCTCTGAGAACCAGCAGGAGTGGTCTTCATTTTTGTCTTTAGCCAAGTTTGCAAAATAAAAAAAAAAAAGGTAGACAGGAGTCCACAGATAAGTCGCCGTTTTTAGGGGCATATGGGTTCTGGTATACCTGAAGAGGAACAATTAAAATAGGCAACAAGTATAAATGTATGGCTGACAAGAGACGTATGAATAGTCCGGACCTGAGAGTGGGTGATTTAGTGTGGCTGTCCACAAGGAACATTAAGTTGAAAATACCTTCTTGGAAGTTGGTTCCAAGGTTTATTAGTCCATATAAGATCACTGCCATTATTTCAATTGCAATAGGCGCATGGTCAGACCAAGTAATGGTGTAGACATTTGAGGAGGCCACGCAGGGCAATAATTGCCTGTCAACCAAAAAGTAATCAATATTAGTGTACACCATATGGGCAGCAGAAAAAAAAAGGTAAAATCATGCTCAGTGGGGTGTTGGATCCGCGTCATACAGATCATGTGATTGTGCAAGCTTAGCTATCGCCGATGGTTCCCTAGCCTCAGTTAAGGAGGTAGAGTCCATGGAAGGCCACATCACCGTATTAAAGTCTCCCAGCACAATGAGACGTCCCTTCTGAATTTTAGACACCTTGCGCAGAAGAGAATTACAGAAAGCAGAAGGGCGCCGATTAGGCGCATATAAAGAGACAATTGTGTATCGGACATTGTTAATAAGGCCGATCACAATGACAAATCTCCCACCGCTATCCACCTCAACCTTATCCATTTGAAATGCAATAGAATCTTTAAACGCAATGGATACCCCTCTTTTTTTCCTCCCAATTGCAGGCGCTGAGAATATATGAGGGAAATTTTTGTGCTTTAATCTAGGTACATCAGCGTACAATAAGTGCGTTTCTTGTACGCAGGGTATGTCAGCTTGAAGATGCTTAGTGAGACAATCTTAAATACCATGGTGAAAAACGATCGAGGGTGTGTTTAGCCGCAGTATCTCATATGAGAGGACCCCACATTGTAGAGGTATAGGATCAACCATAGGAGAGGCAGAATACACCTGAGAAGAGGAAAATGTGGCGCTGTAAACAGATAAATGAATCAAAACAATAACATAACTAACAGAACAGATGGCGGTGGTAACCGCTCGGGTACAGAGAAGTAGGAATAATATACAAAACTTCAGTAAGAAGGGTAATTGCAACATAGGGGCAGTATACAAGAATACTGGTCATATTCACGAGCTAGGATCGGCCTGAATCAGCCGAAGTAGCGCCCTGCAAGGAAAATTAGCAGGAGACAAAGGGAGGGAAAAAATAGGCACAAATTGAATGGCAGTTATGAGCAAGATTTCTCACCCATCCAATGATCACACAGTTTTTCTTTAGCGACGTTCCACGGTAAACCATTCCTCTTCGACGCGTGAGGCCGGCGAATGCGGAAGACGGTCGCCATGGGATTCAGGGTCAGATAGGCCCCATTCTTGACAAAATTTCAATGCAGAAGCGGGAGTGGAGGCCACTTGCAGTGTGCCGTTGTAGGTAATGAGCAACTTAACGGGGAACCCCCATCTGTAAGGGATTCCATGCTTGCGCAGTAAAGCAGTGCTGGAAGCAATTTCCCGGCGCCTCACCAAGGTAGCCGCTGATAAGTCGGCGAAAATGGAGATGTTCTGAAACTGCTCCGGTAGAGCAGGGGCGTTTCTTGCTGCTTTCAGGATCTGTTCTTTAGCATGGAAGAAGTGGATGCGCGCAATAGTGTCGCGCGGTGCAGAGGTAGGTAGAGATTTGGACTTGGGTAGCCTATGCGCCCTATCTATGAGCAAATCTGCGGTTGGAGCCTGAGGTAACAGGCAGGTGAAGAAGTCTTTTAGGAAGGCTGCAAGATCTTCACCCTTCACAGTCTCCGGAATTCCGCGGAAACGTAGATTGTTCCTGTGTGAGCGGTCCTCCATGTCTGCGATTTTGAGTTTCAACGCTGCTATTCCTTCTTCGTGAGAATTAGTAGTGTCCACAATTTCATTATGTGCAGAGGTCAATTCCGCCATTTTAGATTCCACATGTGCGGTTCTAGACCCCAAAGCTGAGATATTATGTTGAATTTGGGTAATAGCGTCCCTGAGGTCCTGTTTTAAGGACTTTTGAAAATCTGCCATGAGACCTTTCATCCCCTTCAACACTGCCTCAGTAATTGGAGCAGGATCTGTTTCCCCTCCTGCCATCTCAAGCAAGGCAGCTGAGGCAAGCTGCTTAACTTTTTCATGTGAGGCACTGTGTGCCTGGTGTGATGGAGGGTCCTGCTGCACAGAAATTTCACGCTGAGGAGAGTATGTGACCTGTGCAGGGGATATCGATGCAGAGGAGGAGGATGGGGATTTTCCTGAAGCCTGAGGAGACACAGGCTGCGCTGAGGACGGGGATGATGCCGATCTAACTGCTGCTGGGGTGCGAGAATCGCCATCTTGGAGCGCGCTCACAGCAGGGAAGAAGCTGGTGAGATTGGCCGGGCTGTGGCGTCTCTTACCCCTCGGCAGGGCTGAGACTGGCGCTGCTTGTAGCAGGGTGCTTAGGCAGTCCTCCGGTGTGTACAGCAGGGAGATGCACGGACTCGCAGGGCTGTTTTTTGCCGGTTTTGGTGCCGATGGCTCAGGAGCTCAGGACTAAGCCGTCTGTCTCTATGCGCTGCTAGCCACGCCCCCCAGAAGAGATATGTTGAACCAGTTGAACCGTCCTCCTTGCCTCCCGCTCCAGGCATGGTTGACGGTAATCTGGAATTTCAGATCGCCGGGATAGTTGACTTCCGAATTCTTCGTAGATCCCTCCAGTATCTCGTTCACTGGAGGGGTTACGTATCAGAACAGAGGATGTGGGTTCCAGCGGCCGACGCTAATGCTAATCGTCTGGTGAAAGCCTTTCACAGGGCTCATCCGGATAAAGTCGGTCCTGGGTGTCCAGAGGCCACCTGTAAAAAGGGGAGGGGGGAGGTACTGTCACGGTCTCTCCTGTGAGAGGTGTCAGAAGATCTAAGAGACTGGCTGCACGTGATGTGATCTGACAGCCTCTTTGGTTTCACTTGTTTCTATGTTGTTGCTGGGGATGACCACACCTCTTGTCTCAGGTGTAGCTTAAGTGGTCATTCCCACTCCTCTATTTAGTCTGGTCTCACCCATCATGCTATGCGGTTGATAGCTCTTTCTGGTTGTGAATGTGCTGGTGTTTGGTTCTCCTCTGAGTTCCTGCTTGTCTGCTTTCTTCGGAGTTAAGTGTCCTTTTCCCTTGTTTGTTGTATTCCCCTGTCTTTTGGTATTGGGCCTGAGGGAGCCTCCTGTTCCTTCAACTGGGAAGGAACAGGTCGTCTTTTGTCCCGACACTATTTCCAGGGCCATTTAGGGTAAGATTAGGCTCTAGGTTCCTGCGTATGAGCTTTCCTACCCTTGAGGTCTGTTCATACTAATAGTAGTCAGGATTCAGGGTAGGGATTCACTAGGTGGTGACCTTTCCCCTTTCCCTAGTTTCCAGGCCTGGTACCTCTTCCCTTCCCGCCTGTGTTCGGTGTGGAGATTACTACCCACACCGCGCCGTGACAACTGTCCTCTGTATTATATATACAGTATACGGTTTTCTGTAGTATATATACAGTATACTGTCCTCTGTAGTATATATATATATACAGTATACTGTCCTCTGTAGTATATATATATATATATATATATATATATATATATATACACACACAGTATACTGTCCTCTGTAGTATATATATATATATAGTATACTGTCCTCTGTAGTGTATATATATATATATATATATATATACACATACACACACACACACACACACACACACAGTATACTGTCCTCTGTAGTGTATATATATATACAGTATACTGTCCTCTGTAGTGTATATACAGTATACTGTTCTCTGTAGTATATATATATATATATATATATATATATATACACACACACACACACACACACATATACATACATACACAGTACAGACCAAAAGTTTGGACACACCTTCTCATTTAAAGAGTTTTCTTTATTTTCATGACTATGAAGGCATCAAAACTATGAATTAACACATGTGGAATTATATACATAACAAACAAGTGTGAAACAACTGAAAATAGGTCATATTCTAGGTTCTTCAAAGTAGCCACCTTTTGCTTTGATTACTGCTTTGCACACTCTTGGCGTTCTCTTGATGAGCTTCAAGAGGTAGTCCCCTGAAATGGTCTTCCAACAGTCTTGAAGGAGTTCCCAGAGATGCTTAGCACTTGTTGGCCCTTTTGCCTTCCCTCTGCGGTCCAGCTCACCCCAAACCATCTCGATTGGGTTCAGGACCGGTGACTGTGGAGGCCAGGTCATCTGGCGCAGCACCCCATCACTCTCCTTCATGGTCAAATAGCCCTTACTTTCAAAGTTTTCCCAATTTTTCGGCTGACTGACTTTCATTTCTTAAAGTAATGATGGCCACTCGTTTTTCTTTACTTAGCTGCTTTTTTCTTGCCATAATACAAATTCTAACAGTCTATTCAGTAGGACTATCAGCTGTGTATCCACCTGACTTCTCCTCAACGCCCCTGATGGTCCCAACCCCATTTATAAGGCAAGAAATCACACTTATTAAACCTGACAGGGCACACCTGTGAAGTGAAAACCATTTCAGGGGACTACCTCTTGAAGCTCATCAAGAGAATGCCAAGAGTGTGCAAAGCAGTAATCAAAGCAAAAGGTGGCTACTTTGAAGAACCTAGAATATGACATATTTTCAGTTGTTTCACACTTGTTTGTTATGTATATAATTCCACATGTGTTAATTCATAGTTTTGATGCCTTCAGTGTGAATCTACAATTTTCATAGTCATGAAAATAAAGAAAACTCTTTGAATGAGAAGGTGTGTCCAAACTTTTGGTCTGTAATGTATGTATATATATATATATATATATATATATATATATATATATATACACACATACATATACATACACACACACACACAGTATACTGTTCTCTGTAGTATATATACAGTATTGAAGAGATTTATTGAAGAGAATGGGGCCCAATACTGACCTCTGTGGTACCCCACTGGTGATGGTGATCCCTCTAATACTGACCCCTGAGGTACTCCACTAGTGACAGTGACCCAATCTGAGTGTATACCATTAATAACCCCCCTCTGTTTTCTATCACTGAGCCAGTTACTTACCCACATCCAGAAATTTGCTCCCAGTCCAAGCATTCTCATTTTATATACTAACCTTTTATGCGGTTCAGTATCAAATGCTTTGAAGAAGTCCAGATATACGACATCCATGGACTCACCCCGGTCAAGTCTAGAACTTACTTCCTCATAGAAACTGATTAGATTAGTTTGACAGGACTGATCCCTCATGTAGCCATGCTGACATGGCGGTATTTGCTTATTTTCATTGAGCTTCTCCAAGATAGCATCTCTTAGAAAATCTTCACACAGTTTACTCATGACAGATGTTAAACTATTAGAATATTGGCACCATATTTACTAAGCACCGATACTGTGGAACACTCCCTGTTAGTATAAAGTCCTTAAATATCAGAAATAAGGGTCTGGTCATGACATTACTTAATTCTCTTAGGATATGGGGGTGTATGCCATCTGGTCCCGGCGATTTGTCTATTTTAATCTTTTTAAGACGTCAATGTACTTCTTCCTGGTCAGACAGGGCACTTTTAATGGGGAATTTACATTCTGCCATTTAATCTGACAGTTTATTTTCCTCAGTGAATACAGTGGACAGAAAAAATATTTAGCTTTGCTTTCTCCTCATCGCTCTCTGCAACTCCTCCCTCATCACGCTCTAAGGGACCCGAACTTTCCAATTTAAACTTTATACCATTTATACATGTATAATTGAAGAACATTTTGGGGTGAGTTTTACTCTCTCTCTGTCTCCAGCTTGCCTGCTTTTATCTGTCTTTTACAGATTCTATTTTTTTCTTATAGCTTTTCAATGCTTCCTCGCTACCTTCCTGCTTTAGTGATTCAAATTCTTTCTTTTTGTCCCCTTTATATTTCTATTTATCTTATAATCTGGAGGTGGCTGCAGAGGTTGATTCAGGCCTGAGTCTATTAGACTTTGTGCAGCTTATGATTCATGAAAGATATTTATCACACTATTGTTAAGTCATAAAGATGGTGCTCTGGGAAGAGAAATACCGTACCCTGTCTTCGGCGGCTGCTAATCTTTCGGAACTTGGTTCCCTCACAAAGATAGTGAAGCCGATGCTGTCTGATCAGGTTCAGGAGCTCTGGCTGTAACTGCTGTCTTAGTTCCCTAGACAAACACAAGAAGGTGAGTAAGAAGCATCCAAGACGCACATCTGTGTCCTGTGCGAGTAGCGTAGAATCACATCTCCCCCTTTGGATGTCACATGCACCAATCAATGCCCTTATAGAATGTTACCTGCACCAACCTCTTCCTGATGTTTATTACCTGAACCAATGTCAGCCCCTATAGATGTAGCCTGCACAACCCTTACCCCTATAGATGATACCTGCACCAATATCTGCCCCAAGAGATGTTACCCAAACAAACCTCTGGCCGATGTTTAGTGCCTGCAACCGCCTCTGCCCTGTGGATGTTTAGTGCCTGCAACCGCCTCTGCCCTGTGGATGTTTAGTGCCTGCAACCGCCTCTGCCCTGTGGATGTTTAGTGCCTGCAACCGCCTCTGCCCTGTGGAGGTTACCTGCAGCAACCTCTGCCCTGTGGAGGTTACCTGCAGCAACCTCTGCCCTGTGGAGGTTACCTGCAGCAACCTCTGCCCTGTGGAGGTTACCTGCAGCAACCTCTGCCCTGTGGAGGTTACCTGCAGCAACCTCTGCCCTGTGGAGGTTACCTGCAGCAACCTCTGCCCTGTGGAGGTTACCTGCAGCAACCTCTGCCCTGTGGAGGTTACCTGCAGCAACCTCTGCCCTGGGGAGGTTACCTGCAGCAACCTCTGCCCTGGGGAGGTTACCTGCAGCAACCTCTGCCCTGTGGAGGTTACCTGCAGCAACCTCTGCCCTGTGGAGGTTACCTGCAGCAACCTCTGCCCTGTGGAGGTTACCTGCAGCGGCCTCTGTCCTATGGAGGTTACCTGCAGCGGCCTCTGTCCTATGGATGTTACCTGCAGCGGCCTCTGTCCTATGGATGTTACCTGCAGCGGCCTCTGTCCTATGGATGTTACCTGCAGCGGCCTCTGTCCTATGGATGTTACCTGCAGCGGCCTCTGTCCTATGGATGTTACCTGCAGCGGCCTCTGTCCTATGGATGTTACCTGCAGCGGCCTCTGTCCTATGGATGTTACCTGCAGCGGCCTCTGTCCTATGGATGTTACCTGCAGCGGCCTCTGTCCTATGGATGTTACCTGCAGCGGCCTCTGTCCTATGGATGTTACCTGCAGCGGCCTCTGTCCTATGGATGTTACCTGCAGCGGCCTCTGTCCTATGGATGTTACCTGCAGCGGCCTCTGTCCTATGGATGTTACCTGCAGCGGCCTCTGTCCTATGGATGTTACCTGCAGCGGCCTCTGTCCTATGGATGTTACCTGCAGCGGCCTCTGTCCTATGGATGTTACCTGCAGCGGCCTCTGTCCTATGGATGTTACCTGCAGCGGCCTCTGTCCTATGGATGTTACCTGCAGCGGCCTCTGTCCTATGGATGTTACCTGCAGCGGCCTCTGTCCTATGGATGTTACCTGCAGCGGCCTCTGTCCTATGGATGTTACCTGCAGCGGCCTCTGTCCTATGGATGTTACCTGCAGCGGCCTCTGTCCTATGGATGTTACCTGCAGCGGCCTCTGTCCTATGGATGTTACCTGCAGCGGCCTCTGTCCTATGGATGTTACCTGTTGAAGCCTCTGTCCTATGGATGTTACCTGCAGCAGCCTCTGTCCTATGGATGTTACCTGCAGCAGCCTCTGTCCTATGGATGTTACCTGCAGCAGCCTCTGTCCTATGGATGTTACCTGCAGCGGCCTCTACCTTATGAATGTTACCTGCAGCGGCCTCTGCTCTATAGATGTTACCTGCAGCAGCCTCTACCTTATGAATGTTACCTGCAGCGGCCTCTGAAGGTTTCTTCATTGTGTAGACACATATCTAATGTCTGAGCTCTGCATGTATCAGATTAACATGGGGATACATGTCTCAGATACATGTCTTTTGTACTACACTTAAAGGGGTTGTCTGGGTTCAGAGCTGAACCTGGGCATAACCCCCTTCACCCCGACAGTCCCTCTAATATGAGCTGCTCTCCTTTGCCCTGTGCTGAATCATGCAGGGCAAAGGCTTTTTTGAGAGATCCAGTGACGTACCAGGTTTTTCATAGGGACTGCTAGGCGGAGGCTTCCGCCCAGCAGTGAACCCAGTGATGTTACTGCCACTAATTCGCGGGCTTTAGTAAAATGGCTAAGGCAGAGCTAAAGACTGCCCATGAGAGCCGGTGACGTCACCGGCAACACTGCTTGGCAGAAGCAGTGTAAATAAAACAAAAAAGCGCAGGGCCATGAAATGCTCCAATGCTCATATTAAGGGGGCTGCGTGGGTGAAAATGTGGGTATGTCCATGTTCAGCTCTGAACCTTGACAACCCCTTTAAAGGCTATGTACACCTTTGGGGACTTTATATTATTGCATTGCATTGTACTAATTTTAGGCAAAAAATATTTTTTTCAATTGGTCTTTATTAAAAAATAGCCATGAGTTTATCTAGTAGTAGGATCAGAGTTTTCACTCTGTTCCATCAGGCTGCTCAGCTGACGGCTCCTTACCTCTGACCTTATAAATACTCATTATAGCTCAGTTCTTATCTTACTGATTAGAATGTGGCTTATATAAGTGTTTGAGCAATTAGTAGTTTAGAGATGAGTTATTAGATGACGGTACAAAGTGAAATAAAAAGTACATTCACACAGCTAAACAGTTACCCGTTTGTGACAGAACGCCTCAATATCTTTAACAATTGAAAAAACTATTCTTAACCCAAAAGGAGTCGAATGTAATCAGAAAAAAATTGCCCCTGAAGATGTACATAGCCTTTAAGCCATAGTTCGAAAAAATTTACGCATTAAAGTAATACACTGAAAATACAGCTACGGCTTGGAGTTGGGGAGTCCACTAATAGGATGTCCACAGCCTACATGTTCAGGACCAGGGTGGTGGTTGTCATCACCCCCATGAACCTGTATAGGTGGATGACGTTGTGCACATTGAACACTGAGTTACCACTTATACAGGTTCTCTAGACTTTATTGGGAATGTACAGCCAGAAAATGGCACATTATCCAGTTCAATCAGTTTTATTCTTATTATATTTGATATTTTGTGTGACACATTAGTGCCGAGCTCTGAAGCAGCAATGCTTCGGGCTTCCTTGTCGACTTTGATGCATCATCTTGGACAGTATGATTTGAGTCATCTCATTAGGAGTTAAGCAAAGGGCTTATCCCACTAAATACATTTATCTCCAAAGGAATAGGACAGATAATAAATATATCACTGCTGAGATGCCTATCGATGACTAGAATGGGGGTCCTGGGTTCTTCAGGTGAGGAGGCAGTGGTGGTCGACATACTGTACACGCTGCTGTTCCCCCTCTTCTATAGTCTATGTGAGTGACAGCCAAATCTGCCCCCTACTGCCGGGGCACATAAGGTGCGGATAGTACCACTAAACCTGGGAGGAAGCGAGAGACTATAATAATCCATTTCTCTATCAACTCCCATTCATTGCAGCTGCTAGATACTGTCCACATAGACATGAAAGGGAAGAAGTGTGTGCTTTCAATATGGCGCAACACCAAAAAGGTAACAAAGCAACTGAAAAAAAACCCAAAAAAAAACATAACAGGATTAGTAAATCTTCCCCCTTGTTTCTATATAGACAGCGTAAACACTAGACAGTGTGCACATGGGCCGAATATGGTGCATCTTTCATTAACTTAGAAACCTTTGTCCAGCTTTGCACAAAATAGTGGTTAGCTTACTCTGAGGGAAAATTTCTGCACAAATTGTCAAATTTAAAGCCACGCCCTTCCCGCTAAACCACACCCCCTTTATATTCAGGCACAGACAAGCCGCGAAGCACAACATGAAGCTTAGCAATCCCTATATTTCTCTTCTACAGAATGAAATTTGAACTTAGTTCCATTAAAGGGGTTGTCCGGGCTCCCTTGCCCTGCGCTAAATCACGCAAGGCAAGGTCTCTTTTGTTTTCAATAACACACTGCCGGGAGAAAACTTCCACCCGGCAGTGTGTTCGGTGACGTCACCGGCTCTGATGGGCAGGCTTTAGCGCTGCCCTAGCCGTTTTACTGGCTAGGGCAGTGCTAAATCCTGCCCATCAGTGCTGGTGATGTCACCGGGCTTCCTGGCAGCCCCATGGAGAGCCCCGGTACGTCACCGGATCTCCAAAAAATGCCTTTTCCCTGCGCGATTTAGCCCAGGGCCATTCTACTCAACACCTATGGCTCTTGGCTCTTCTCCTGACTGATGTTTTTATGTTTCTTACATGACAGGTGGGGAGAGGGCATCATCCTGGCTCAGTCTCTCTTCCTGACGTCTGCGGAGAATCTCACTATAATTAAGAGATGATATCTTTGTTCGAAAGAAGTCCAGAGACGTTGGAGCATGACCGAGGGTACGAGAAATCTGCTCCTTTACCACATGCATCACCTGTATCCAAAAAGAGAACCATAAAGGGAAGAAGATGAAGAGATCATAATCAGAAAGAGATTATTAGAGGGATCCTCAAAAGGAAAAAATGTGTGGAGATGTCAGATCAAGGGAAAATGTGTTCAAAATGGACATTAGAACAAGGGAAGGTCAGCCCAAAGCGGAAACCAGTACGAGAAGATATTGGTGCACAGAGGAAGTGAGTGCACAGAGGAAACCAGGACAATAGGAAGTTAGTGCACAGAGGAAACCGGGACAAGGGGAGGTCAGCACACAGAGGAAACCGGGACAAGGGGAGGTCAGCACACAAAGGAAACCGGGACAAGGGGAGGTCAGCACACAGAGGAAACAAAGACAATGGGGAGGTCAGCACACAGAGGAAACCGGGACAAGGGGAGGTCAGCACACAGAGGAAACCGGGACAAGGGGAGGTCAGCACACAGAGGAAACCGGGACAAGGGGAGGTCAGCACACAGAGGAAACCGGGACAAGGGGAGGTCAGCACACAGAGGAAACCGGGACAAGGGGAGGTCAGCACACAGAGGAAACCGGGACAAGGGGAGGTCAGCACACAGAGGAAACCGGGACAAGGGGAGGTCAGCACACAGAGGAAACCGGGACAAGGGGAGGTCAGCACACAGAGGAAACCGGGACAAGGGGAGGTCAGCACACAAAGGAAACCGGGACAAGGGGAGGTCAGCACACAGAGGAAACAAAGACAATAGGAAGTTAGTATGATAAAATGGTGATGGTGATAATTGAAAGGTAAAAATATAATCGGAACTAAAGATGGCAGCAATCCTATGTGGTAACCTCCAATGGTCAGGAAGAAGGGTCTCTGAAGACCATGCAGTGTATAACTGCGGAATTCAAAAAATCGAATATCCTAAGTTAAATGCATAAAATCGATTGTCCCATAAAATCAATTTGAAATATGTGCAATACAAAGAAATAGTAGCAGTCCAGTAGTAGTCAGGAACGTTGGTCCCTCCAAACCATATGGTGTATGACTAGGTACATAAAATCATATGAGTTATATTCGGATCCTTCCAAAAGTACTTGAGTCTGTCTTCAAAATTCGAAAGTGAACCAATGTTCATATATGGCCATAAATTCGTATAGTTATTAGTGTAGTAACGATTATTCGTGTGGGTTAGCGGCGTCCCGCTACTCTGAAAACACAAGTGGCGTCCCGCTTCACAGGAACTTGGTAAAAGAGACTCTAATTGCTGGTCTTATTCTTGTATAATTTCAAATACATTCTTAAATAGAATGTCACGCGATCTCTATTATTCGTGAAAAGTATTACACTTAGTGCGATTGTTAAATTCACGATTTGGCGTACTCACCGCTTCTCTCTCCCACGCTGGCTAGCACCGCACTCTGACCTCTGTCTGTGTTCCGGTGCCGGTTGATGCATGACCGATGCTTTCTTATGCGCAGGTAAATCTGTGTTGAGAGGTGAGGATGGTTTTTGATATTCACCTCAACACAGATTTACCTGCGTGTAAGAAAGCATTGGTTCATACACTAGGTTCAGAGGCGGCTCTTCCATTAGGCCACCGCCTAAGGCCTAGCGCTGGTGGGGGCCTTGCTCTGGCTCCCACCAGCACCTGACACCGCCGCAATTTAATTGTCTGCTTCCCCGGACCTAGTTCTAGTTAAGTTAACTTAAGACGAGCCGCCGCGGCAAGGCCGCTCAAGCCCCTCTGCTCTCTGCCTCTTTAAGAGAGCAGAGGCTGCTGGGGCTCAGAGCGTGCCGCCGTCTCTAAATGTCGTCAGAGCGTGCTGCCGTCTCTAAATGCAACTGCAGACCCGCCCTGCCCTTAGAGTGCTGCACAGGCAGGGAGAGAAGGAGCGCCAGCCCCCAGGTTCTTGCTCACCTCACCGGCTGTGTCTGTTGTCCGGTGACCCGACCTGACCATTCTGGCTGCCGCCAGCACAGCCCTGAAGACAGTGTCAGTGGTGGTGGACTGTCACTGTGGAGTGTGGACTGGTGCCACTGAACCAAAGAAGAATCCTCCAAGGTGTTCAGGTGTGTGTCCTTGTCCTGCTGGCTGCTGTCCCCCCTCCCTGGCAGTGTGGGGGGCAAATTACTTAATGGGGCAATGTGGGGGGCAAATTACTTAATGGGGGCAGTGTGGGGGGAAAATTACTTAATGGGGGCAGTGTGGGGGGGCAAATTACATGATGGGGGCAGTGTGGCGGGCAAATTACTTGATGGGGGCAGTGTGGCGGACAAATTACTTGATGGGGGCAGTGTGGCGGACAAATTACTTGATGGGGGCAGTGTGGCGGACAAATTACTTGATGGGGGCAGTGTGCCGGGAAAATTACTTGATGGGGGCAGTGTGCCGGGCAAATTACTTGATGGGGCAGTGTGGCGGACAAATTACTTGATGGGGCAGTGTGGCGGACAAATTACTTAATGGGGGCAGTGTGGTGGACAAATTACTTAATGGGGGCAAATTACATAGTGTGGGGCAGATTACATAATGGGGGCATTCTAGAATGGAATTACTATTGGTGGAGCACCATGAGGAGCACTATTGCTTTGGGGGCACTATTATTTCTTCAGGATAGTATTGGGGGGCACAGTGAGCAGCACGATAACACTGTGGGGACTCCAGGTTGGGGGATGATGATAGAAATGTGAGGACACTAAGATGTCTGTGTGTCACACTCTGCAGATACGAGGCGGCTGAGAGAAGTTGTCCGGACCGAATGGAGAAGACGATGACAGAGAAGATCTACATTGGAGGAGACGTCACCTGGAGGCCCTGGATGTGACAGGTACGTGCTGCTGTATAGCAAGTACAGCACAATGCGGTGTGTGGGGGGAGGGTCGATTTAGAGAACTGGGCCAGGGTTAATGCAAAGTGTTAATATGCACTGTGAATATAAGCCCAGTACTGTGTTGTCACTACGCATATTAACCCTTTACTGTGATGTCACTGAATATTAAAGGGATACTTCGGGATAGGAAAATAAATCCACTATCCAAAGGATAGGAGATAAGTGTCTGATCGGAGGGGTCTGGCCGTTGTATGGTACTCCGGATCTCCTGTATGGTACTCCGGATCTCCTTGTGCCCGGAGCGGTGGTCAACACTCCCCCTCCATGTATCTATGGGAGAGCCACAGATACAGCACTTGTGTATCTCCGAGTCTTCCATAGAGATGCATAGAGGGGGAGTGTTGACCACACCACCGCTCCGTGCGGTGGTTGCCACAGCTTATTTCTTGAGGACTGAGACGGGGCGCCGTACGGGAGATCACGGGCATCCCAACGATCTTCGTGGGGGCCTCATGTTTAGGTTTTGCCTAAGGCCTCACAAAGTCTAGAGCCGCCTCTGACTAGGTTCATACACCATATGGTTTGGAGGGACCAACGGTTCTGACTACTACTGGACTGCTACTATTTCTTTGTATTGCACATATTTCGAATTGATTTTATGGGACAATCGATTTTATGCATTTAACTTAGGGTATTCGATTTTTTTAATTCCGCTGTTAGTTATACACTGCATGGTCTTCAGAGACCCTTCTTCCTGACCATTGGAGGTTACCACATAGGATTGCTGCCATCTTTAGTTCCGGTTATATTTTTACCTTTCAACTGTACTATTATCACCATCACCATTTTATCATACTTGTATTAATAAATTGCTTTTCATTTGACCCCATTGTCAGTGAGTGCCCAGTCATTATTTTTATTTTATTGCATTTTATGTAGAATGGGTGATACTATTTAACTGTGAGCACCACAATTTGGTTATCTGACACATTGGTGCAGCTTCACACACTATATAATAGGAAGTTAGTGCACAGAGGAAACCAGGGCAAGAAGAGGTCAGCACACAGAGGAAACCAGGGCAAGAAGAGGTCAGCACACAGAGGAAACCGGGACAAGAGGAGGTCAGCACACAGAGGAAACCGGGACAAGAGGAGGTCAGCACACAGAGGAAACCGGGACAAGAGGAGGTCAGCACACAGAGGAAACCGGGACAAGAGGAGGTCAGCACACAGAGGAAACCGGGACAAGGGGAGGTCAGCACACAGAGGAAACCGGGACAAGGGGAGGTCAGCACACAGAGGAAACCGGGACAAGAGGAGATCAGCACACAGAGGAAACCGGGACAAGAGGAGATCAGCACACAGAGGAAACCGGGACAAGAGGAGATCAGCACACAGAGGAAACCGGGACAAGAGGAGATCAGCACACAGAGGAAACCGGGACAAGAGGAGGTCAGCACACAGAGGAAACCGGGACAAGGGGAGGTCAGCACACAGAGGAAAACGAAGACAATAGGAAGTTAGTGCACAGAGGAAACCGGGACAAGAGGAGGTCAGCACACAGAGGAAACCGGGACAAGGGGAGGTCAGCACACAGAGGAAACGAAGACAATAGGAAGTTAGTGCACAGAGGAAACCGGGACAAGAGGAGGTCAGCACACAGAGGAAACCGGGACAAGAGGAGGTCGGCACACAGAGGAAACCAGGACAAGGGGTGGTCAGCACACAGAGGAAACGAAGACAATAGGAAGTTAGTGCACAGAGGAAACCGGGACAAGAGGAGGTCAGCACACAGAGGAAACGAAGACAATAGGAAGTTAGTGCACAGAGGAAACCGGGACAAGAGGAGGTCAGCACACAGAGGAAACGAAGACAATAGGAAGTTAGTGCACAGAGGAAACCGGGACAAGAGGAGGTCAGCACACAGAGGAAACCAGGACAAGGGGAGGTCAGCACACAGAGGAAACCAGGACAAGGGGAGGTCAGCACACAGAGGAAACCAGGACAAGGGGAGGTCAGCACACAGAGGAAACAAGGACAATAGAAAGTCAGTGCACAGAGGGAACCGCGACATGGGGAAGTCAACGCACAGAGGAAATGGGGAGGTCAGTGCGTAGAGGTCAGCACACAGAGGAAACCAGGAAAAAAGATCATTGCACAGAAGAGATGAGGACAAGAGGAGGTCAGTTCACAGATGTCTGCAGACAGAGTAAACCACGGCAAGAGGATGTTTGTGCACAAAGGAAAGTGGCACAAAAGAGGTCAGTGCACAGAGGAATCCAGGACAAGAGGAGGACACGTAGGACATCATAACTTTAGTAAAGGACTTTTTTAATTTTCATTTTTGTCTCAGTGGTATATCCAGAGACAGCAGTAAATAAACAGGATAGCACCTCCACCACAAATCACCTGTCCAGGTACTCCACCTTGTCAAAGTCCTCCTGGGTGGCTCTCATCTCCTTCCAGGTCTTATTAAGCACCTGAATGCACACACAGAACAGCTCCTGGAAAAAGTGGTCTTGTGCGTAGAAAAGAGTCAGGAAACCCTGCCCTGTCTCTGAGGCTGAAATACCAGGAAAGTGAAGTGTCAGAGTGTACTTGACCCAGGTGGAAGCTGCAGAATTGCATGGCAATCATTTGCTAACCTCTTACAATATTATAAAATACATTACCAATCCCCGTGGGCAGTGGACATGGAGCAGAGCAGCAAAGAGGCAACAGAAGTCAGTAACAACATGCAGACTTGTCAGAGGAGTAGTGCTTTGGACAGGGAAAGTGTGACAGGAGAAGAAATAAGAAATAACGGACACTAATTGGGTTGGCAGTCTAAAGAATCTGCTGTTCTTCACTCTTAGCCACTCCCTCCAAGAAGGTATGGACAGGTAACATTCCCAGATCCCAAGGAAAGCACCTAATGGTGAGGAGCACAGTGCCAGTGAGACAACTGATGGAGGCCTGCACAATCAGCATCAAGCAGTAGTAGGCTGAGGCAGCATCAGCATGAGAGTGACTGCTGCCCCCTAGTGTTCAAAGTGACAGATTTCATCAGAAGATGCTGAAACTCTGCAATACCACTATATAGCTGAAATCAAGCATCGTGCTGGTATGCAGAGCCTCAGCCAGTGAGCACTGCCCGGCCCACGAGTGGAAAGGGGAAGCAGTCCCTAACCTGCTTGGCACCGGGTTGCTGAGCTTTACCCAGTCAGTGCTAGGATTGCTTTCTTGACTATTGCCCAGCCCATGAGTGGAGAGGAGAAGCAGTCCCTGTCTTGCCTGGCACCGGGCGGCTGAGCTTCACCCAGTTAGTGCAAGGCTTGCAGAGCCTGCCACGCATCTAACTTCGCCCAAAACATAACTATGTGTAGTGTCCCACTTGATAAAGGTGGGCACTGCACAAAAGGGGTTAATGTGTCTTTATTACATTTAATGTTATGTGTATGCATTTCCCCGTGTTTAACTGGTGTCAGGCCTAGTTAGGGTGCAGTTTAGCCTCCCAGACATTAGAGGGAGCCAGAGAGCCCTAGATATATATAGGAAGGCCCAGGCAGGGGAGTGGTAGTTCATTCCAGGGGACTAGAGGAGTTACTTCGTCCATCTGAAGCTCCTGAGGCTAGGCTTACCTCAGTAGAGACACCCCAGTTGCAGGACAGCACCTCCTGGGAGAAACCTGCAGCTTCCCAACCAAGCAAGGATAATACAAGTCAGATAAGTACCCTGATGGGCAGAGGTTCTATAAAGTACAGCAAGCGCCAATACTGGAGAGAGGATTTATATACCAAGGATTAAAGCCAGCATTTAGGCATCCGGGCCTTGGGATCCAGCCAGCTAGAATAGCTAAAGGGAATAGAGCAGCATTGCACTGCTAAGCATTAACTGTTGCACCCTCCAAGTATCTTGCATGATTAATTCCTGCCACTATTTAAAGTCTACCTGCTTGTGAAGTATTGTTCAAGGGACTGCATTATCATCACAATCACCTGTAACTGTATGTACAAAGTTGGACTGTGTTCACCAAGTAAAGCAACGTTTGGTTTATCCACTGCGTACTCAGTTATTCCTCCTATAAATCGGTGTGCCACTGTTACAGGCACTGGCGTCACGAAACCAACAGGGACCTTGCCCCAGGCACTCAAAATACCTGTAACATCCAGGGCACCTCATCCACCATCAGGCCTGGTCCCTACATACCGAGTGTGCCCCAGAGGAACTGTGTCTACCTCTCATTCACTGCCGCATGCCTGCCCAGGGTTCTCCAATACAGTGAGCAACCCTCGATTGCCCATAACCGTGACCTCACATCGCAATACCCTGCAGGTCTGGCGTGCTGCATAAATTGGCGTCACGAACAGGATTTACGGAACATTCCTGCACCATTGCGGATACAAAACTGTGTGCTAAAGACTGCCTTAAAGTGACCAAGCCCTATTGTTTTATTCAAAAATTGCTGGGCCAAAGAACTGTCATAATTAGCGGTGTGAAGATAGTGTTTTCTGGACTGATTGCTGCTTATTTGAGCCACCGCTTGCTGTCAGTGAATAGACAGCCATTTTGCCACCTAAACCTGAGGTGGATCACAAGTGCGCCCGGTGAACTGTTTGGCGCGAAAAAGAGGACTTTGGCGCGAAAAGAACCAGGCGGTGTCATCACCCAGCCGGCGAGGAGGAAGAACGCCGCCCTGTCTGGAGAGAAAGGTGCCGCCTACCTGGGTCCTGGAGCTATGAGAGGCCGCGCCCACCTGCTGACGCTGTACGCAGGACGTCCGACGCCCGTAGCCGCGCATCTCGCGAGACTTTGAGCAAGCACCACCGGAGTGAGTACCAACTTAAAACTGTTGCCGGCTCTGCTATTTACCTTACCGGAACGTTCCCGACCCCTGCCAGGGCACCGGAGGGAGCCCCGTTAGCGACAAAAGACTTTTCTAAGAAAAAAAAAAGGGTTTTATCATTGCCGCTCCGGTCCGCTCTGCTACAATTAAAGGGCCATACCCACCTAGCAACACCATGTCCACACCTGAGGAAATCGGACAGGTGGCCCCAGTCGTGCCTTCTGGAGTATCCCCAGCCGACCCTAGGGCCCCTGCCGCCGCGGCACCTCCAAGCATGATGCCGCTAACTATGCCGTACTATTTTGGGGCCCCCTGGTTCCCACGTTATTCAGGGGAAGCCCATAAGTTAAAGGACTTTAGGGAACAGATACTGGCCTTGTTCCGGCTTTACCCCATAAATGCCGAACAGCAAATGGAGATCCTCCTAGCTCAGTTGGAAGGGGCCGCCCGCAGGGAAGTCATGTCGTGGCCCCGCTCTGAGAAAAGTAGCCTGGAACAGATCTTTGATCGCTTGGGCACCACATTTGAGGCCAGAACGGTGTCCGAAGTTAAAATGCGTTTCTTCAGCAGAAAGCAGCAGCCTGGAGAGTCGCTCCGCGATTTTGCCCTGTCCTTACAAGAGACACAGAGCTGTAGTCCAAGTGGATCCCAAAGAAGCTGAGGACCAGGACCGGACTCTTAGGGAGCAATTAATTGCGGGCGTAAGTAATGAGCATTTAAAGGGCCAGCTACGCATGTTGTCAGCTCAACACCCCCACTGTGCATTTCTGGACTTTAAAGAATTGGCCATCAGTATATTGGGCCAGAACCCTGCTCCAGGGCCGGCAGCCTCCTATGAACCCCAGGCTTGCCAACCGAAGACTGTTAATGTGGGACCTGCAGGAGTCAGTCAGGCGACCCAAGCTCCAGTTACAGACGTAGTGGCAGCCCTCATGGAGCAAGTGAACCATCTTACTCTAAGTCTAGAGAAGATGTGCAAAAAGATAGAGGAATGGGAGAGACCATTATTACTAGAAGATGAAAGTCCTCTTCCTCCAAGGCTCCCACCTGCATATGGAGACGTATATCCAAAAGAGCCTGATGGGCGACCAAGGTACCGGCCCAGAAGCAGAAAACAGCCTGTCTGTCACCACTGCAAGAAATATGGACATACTGAATCAATGTGCTGGCAGTTAAACGGTCAACCCCTGAGGCAGAGGACCGCCCCTCGGGAGGTAGAACAGTAGGTCCAAAGGATCCAAGCTAGATGCCTAAGTATGTAGGATCCCGTCCAAAAATTTATATATGCATCAACGGAGTACCCTTTGAAGCCCTCTTGGATACTGGGTCACAGGTCACCACTATTCAACGGCCTGCCTTTGACAAGTTCTGGGATCCAAGTCTTCTCACCCAGCCACCAGAGTCCTGGCTAGATATCATCGCCAGCAACGGTAAGCCAGTGGAAGTGCATGGGTATTGGGAACCTACCCTTCAAGTGGGAGAAGCCACCCTGCCACAGCAAGGCGTGATTGTGGTACAAGCAGGAGATAAAGGAGGACACCCTGTGATCTTAGGGACTAACGTTCTGAAAAATTGTTACTCTGAAGTGCTTGACGCCTTAAATCAAACTATATCTTCAGCCTCACCTGCTTCCAGAAGAGTTATCCAAAATAGTATTAGTGTGCTGAGTGCTCAACAAAAGTTTGCCAACAAGAAAGGAGAAATTTGCACGGTCCGGATCCGGGATAACCGACCGGTAATTCTGCCTCCAAACTCCCAGATCATCCTGTGGTGCCGTGCGGTGTTAGGGATCCAGGGCCAGGACTATCAAGCCCTAGTGGAACCTATTCCCTTTGAAAATCATCCCTTCGTACGGACAGCCAAGAGCATGGTGACTGTCTCAAGGTAAAGTGCCTGTCCGCTTAATTAACTTTGGTGACCATCCCGTTACTCTCCTTAAACACTGCCCAGTTGCTCAGCTTTTCAAGTGTCTTTCCAGGATGTGATCCGTCTGCCTGCCACGGAGGCGTTCCAGACCACACAGAGCAGCAGCACCCCTACGACATCCTGGTGGGAAGAACTACATGTGGGGAACGAATCCACCCCAAAAGAGCAAATAGAGGGAGTCCTGAAGCTGGTGAAGGAGCACCACCAGGCTTTCAGCAAGCATTCCACGGACTATGGAGAGGTCAGTGTAATCAAACACACCATACCCACCGGCTCTCATCCTCCTATTAAGGAGAGGCACAGACCCATACCACCTACTACCTATCAGTCTGTGAAAGAGATGATAAAAGAGATGAAAGACTCTAATATAATCCGGGACAGCCATAGTCCCTGGGCTGCGCCCCTAGTTCTTGCCCGAAAAAAAGATGGCAGCATAAGGTTCTGCGTGGATTACAGAAAAATTAATCAAATCACCCACAAAGATGCATATCCATTGCCACGCATTGAAGAGTCCTTGACTGCTCTGGGGTCATCAGCCTATTTCTCTACCTTGGACTTAACCAGTGGGTACTGGCAAGTACCCATGGCCCCAGAAGATCGAGAAAAGACTGCTTTCACTACACCTATGGGCCTGTTTGAATTCAATTATATGCAGTTTGGACTGTGTAACGCTCCAGGAACGTTCCAGAGGCTGATGGAACGTTGTTTAGGCCATAGGAATTTTGAGACTGTACTCTTGTATCTGGATGACGTCATTGTATACTCCAAAACGTATGAGGACCATCTAAAGCACCTGGGTGAGGTGTTTCAAGTTCTTGCTAAATATGGCCTCAAGATCAAGCCCTCCAAGTGCCACCTACTGAAACCAGCAGTCAAATACCTTGGGCACGTTGTCAGTGCCGACGGAATACAGCCTGATCCTGATAAACTTGCTGCTGTCCGCAACTGGCCTACTCCAACGACCGTGAAAGAGGTGAGAAGCTTTCTCAGTTTTGCAGGGTACTACAGGCGTTTCATCCCGCACTTCGCACAAATTGCGGATCCCATCCAGGAACTGTTGAGGGGGCATCCAAAAAAGAGCCCGAAAACCCCTATTCCTGTTGAATGGAACCAAGAACGAGAAATTGCCTTTCAAATCCTAAAGAAGAAGTTGACTGAACCCCCTGTTCTGGGTTACCCAGATTATTAGAAGCCGTTCCTCCTCTACACGGATGCCAGTAAAAGAGGCCTGGGGGCCGTGTTGGCTCAAGTGCAAGACAACAAAGAAAGGGTAATTGCCTACGCCAGCAGATCCCTGAAGGGAGCCGAAAAGAATGATCAGAATTACAGTTCTTTCAAGCTGGAGTTTCTTGCCTTAGTGTGGGCTGTGACTGAAAAGTTCAAAGACTATCTCGCTGCCACACCGTTTGTTGCCTTCACGGACAATAATCCCCTGGCGCATCTGAACACGGCCAAGTTAGGGGCACTGGAGCAAAGATGGGCCTCCCGCCTTGCCAACTATGACTTTACTGTGAAGTACCGGGCAGGCCGCTCCAATGATAATGCTGATGCCCTGTCGCGGCTTCCCACTACAGAGGCCCCAGATGATCTAAAAGATGCCTGGGAAGAAGCGGAGATGCCTGCGTTCTACAATAAATTCGCCCAGCAGGATAATATCCGTACTGAAAATCTCCCTGCTGCTGATCCTCCCTCATCAGATGATCCTGAGTCTAGAGGCGATCAAGAAAGATGGATTAAGCTCCAGTCCGAAAGTAGAGTCCTCGGTGAACTGCTCGACTTCCTTACCAGTGGGAAAATCCCTGAGAGAATCCGCAGGAAGAGTGCAGACCCAGAACTAGTAAGACTGTGGAGACATCGCCACCAACTATTCCTTCAAAGAGGCCTGTTGCTCAGAAGGAGTCTGGATCCAGTGTCCTGTGATAGAGTCTACCAGATTCTCCTGCCACGTCGGGATGCCAGCCTGGTACTGGACATGTACCACAACCAGTCCAGACACTTCGGGGTGCAAAAGACTGAGGCCACTATACGGAGGAGATTCTATTGGATTGGGATGAGAGAAGATATCGAGAAATGTTGCCGAGAATGCACTGCCTGTGCTGTGGGGCGGACGGAACGCCATGACCAGAGGGCGCCTCTCCATCCTATTCTAAGTACAGCTCCTCTAGAATTGGTCGCGATTGATCATGTGAAGTTGGAGCCGAGTCGCTCTGGATATACATATGCCATGACTATAATTGACCACTTCACCAAGTTTGTCGTAGCAGTGCCTGTGAAAGACCTGACAGCCAAGACTACAGCGGAGGCGTTCTGGAAACATTTCCTTCTGCCCTACGGCTGTCCGGAAAGGATCCTCACCGATCAAGGGTCTGCGTTTGAGTCACAGCTGTTCCATGAGATGTGCCTGCTGCACAACTGCCAGAAAGTCCGGACCACCGCCTATCATCCGCAAGGTAACGGACTCTGTGAAAAGATGAATAAGACTCTCATTGAAATGTTGAGAGCAGTACCCCCTGAGACAAGGGGTGATTGGCCTACTCTGTTGCCGCAGCTCATGTACACTTACAACAACACCATCCATTGTTCCACCGGTTACACCCCGTTCTATTTGATGTTTGGCCGACAAGGGAGATTGCCTGCGGACCACTCCCTGGGTGTTCAGGTACCGGATGTAATCAAACCACTGCCCAGGACCGATTGGGTAGTGGAGCATCAAAGGAGTCTCCTCAATGCTAAGGAGATTGTCCAAGAACGGATGGAGATTGTTCGTGAGAGGCAGCAGAAGGACTATGACCAGACTGCCCATGCGGGACCCCTGGCTCTGGTAGACAAGGTATGGTTGAGAAACAACCACCGGACCAGCAAGTTGGAGAGCAAATGGGAAAGGATTCCCTACCTTATTACTGCCATACCCAATGCTGCAGCCCACATTTACCAGGTCTCCAGAGAAGGAAAAGGTCCCCAAGTCGTTCACAGGAACCGTCTCAAACCCTGTATCGAAGGAGAACCAGCGGCGGAGGAGATGGAGCCTGAGCCTTCTGAGGAGGAATTGCCGGCTCCACCTATGGACCCTATGCAGGCTGTGGAGAACTTGATCCATGATAAAGAGCCGCTCCACTGGGCCCTCACGCCTTGGCTGAATTTGTTGGTTCCTGCTCCTGTTCCTGTTGGTCTCCCGTCTCAGGAGACTTCACCTCCAAGAGCTCCTGAAGAAGTTCCAGAGGCGGTGAGCTCCCTTGACCTTCCTGAGTCCAGGCAGGAAGAATCTCCGCCACTAAGGAGGTCTACACGTTCTACCAGGGGACACCCACCTGTGAGGTTTGAGGACTACATCATGGGCCCAGGTAGCCCCTCACGGGAAACCCCTGTTTAACCCTGTTGCAAACCTGGGTACGGACTCATATTTGTTCCTTGAGCCTCCAAGAACTTTGAATTGTTTTATATTTTTCTACTGTTCTATTATGGACAATTTGCACTTATGGACTATCCTGGTATCACTGATACGCTGCACCAGGTCAGCGCCCCTGTTCCTTCACACTATCCTGAGAGAAGAGAACGACGCCCCTTTTCACCATTCCTTACAGTTACATTGTCTGTTAATTTCTATGATGTTGCTGTGATAATTGTCATGTATGCCGGTTCTCATTTCGTCTTTCAGGCTGCAGTATCCAGCCGGGCAGCCCCTCCATGTTGCGCCGAGGACGGGCAACGTTATAGCGTGGTGGTATGTAGTGTCCCACTTGATAAAGGTGGGCACTGCACAAAAGGGGTTAATGTGTCTTTATTACATTTAATGTTATGTGTATGCATTTCCCTGTGTTTAACTGGTGTCAGGCCTAGTTAGGGTGCAGTTTAGCCTCCCAGACATTAGAGGGAGCCAGAGAGCCCTAGATATATATAGGAAGGCCCAGGCAGGGGAGTGGTAGTTCATTCCAGGGGACTAGAGGAGTTACTTCGTCCATCTGAAGCTCCTGAGGCTAGGCTTACCTCAGTAGAGACACCCCAGTTGCAGGACAGCACCTCCTGGGAGAAACCTGCAGCTTCCCAACCAAGCAAGGATAATACAAGTCAGATAAGTACCCTGATGGGCAGAGGTTCTATAAAGTACAGCAAGCCCCAATACTGGAGAGAGGATTTATATACCAAGGATTAAAGCCAGCATTTAGGCATCCGGGCCTTGGGATTCAGCCAGCTAGAATAGCTGAAGGGAATAGAGCAGCATTGCACTGCAAAGCATTAACTGTTGCACCCTCCAAGTATCTTGCATGATTAATTCCTGCCACTATTTAAAGTCTACCTGCTTGTGAAGTATTGTTCAAGGGACTGCATTATCATCACAATCACCTGTAACTGTATGTACAAAGTTGGACTGTGTTCACCAAGTAAAGCAACGTTTGGTTTATCCACTGCGTACTCAGTTATTCCTCCTATAAATCGGTGTGCCACTGTTACAGGCACTGGCGTCACGAAACCAACAGGGACCTTGCCCCAGGCACTCAAAATACCTGTAACATCCAGGGCACCTCATCCACCATCAGGCCTGGTCCCTACAAACAGAGTGTGCCCCAGAGGAACTGTGTCTACCTCTCATTCACTGCCGCATGCCTGCCCAGGGTTCTCCAATACAGTGAGCAACCCTCGATTGCCCATAACCGTGACCTCACATCGCAATACCCTGCAGGTCTGGCGTGCTGCCTGGCCCATGAGTGGAGAGTAGCAGCAGTCCCTCTCCTGCGTGGCACCAAGCGGCTGAGCTTCACCTGTTCATTGGTAGACATGTTTTCTGGAACACTGCCCTGCCCATGTGTGGAGAGGAGAAGCAGTCCCTGTTCTGCCTGGCACCGGCCGGCTGAGCTTCACCCAGTCAGTGGTTGGCTTACTTTCTGGACTACTGCCTGGCCCATGAATGGAGAGGAGAAGCAGTCCCTGTGTTGCCTGCCACGCCTCTAACTCCGCCCAAAACATAACTATGCACCTAATCCCAACCAGTCCTCTTAATGCCCCCACATAGTAATTATTCCCCCTTCATGCCACCGAACAGTATTTATGCCCATGATGTGCCCCCAGCAGTATGTCCAGCTATGTGCCCCCAGCAGTATGCCCAGCTATGTGCCCCCAGCAGTATGTCCAGCTATGTGCCCCCAGCAGTATGTCCAGTTATGTGCCCCCAGCAGTATGTCCAGTAATATGCCCAGCTGTGCCCCCAGCAATGTGCCCCCAGCAGTATGTCCAGCTATGTGCCCCCAGCAGTATGTCCAGCTATGTGCTCCTCACAGAAAGTAAAAAATAAATAAACACCACATACTTACCTTGTTCCTAGCAGCAGGACATCGGCTGCTCTGGTCTATGGAGGAGGCGGAGACAGCTGCCAGAAAGCAGGACGTAGCTCCCCCGTACCGGGACAGCCACTGCAATCAGTGTGGTTTGTTGCATGTTTGCCCAGTGCGTCAGTAGGATGTGGCACATAACACAGTAGACTTACTGCGCTACACACATATATTCCATGTCCAGCTCCTCCACCAGCCGATCTTCATATAAAACACCCGATAGATTATTACAGAAACTGCCCAGTGTATTATTCTAGACACTTCTAGTTATAGAGGAAAGCCACCAGTGTCCTCTTCTCCCCAGGACCTACCTTCTACCATTCATCTAGTAGCATCTTGCTGCTGTGTGAGCAGGTAATATTTGAATGTATCCGTACGGTGGGCCCCCAAAATAAATTTTACTGGTGAGCCCTAGGCACCCCAGTCCAACACTGGCCCAGTGTGTCAGTGGGGTGTGTTGTACGTGTCCAGTGTGTCAGTGGGGTGTGTTGTACGTGTCCAGTGTGTCAGTGGGGTGTGTTGTACGTGTCCAGTGTGCCATTAGCAGCACTGCATGTAATCCAACTAGGACTACACACCCTCTGTTGGCTATTTGCAGCAGTGCATCTGATTCAACTAGGACTACACGCCCTCTGCTGGTTATTAGCAGCACTGCGTGTGATTCAACTAGGACTATGATATAAAGCCACGGCACTCTAATAGATCTTGTTCTTTTCCTTGATAAAGACCGCAAGGTCGAAACGTTGCTGTGTTAGGTGCAATAAAATAAGAAAAATAACAAGATCTATTGGAGTGCCGTGGCTTTATATCATTATCTGACGTTTACGGGGACCAAGAGACCGGGATCCGACACTACAGGCACCGCCACAGACTGGAATAGCTGGAAACCCAGTGAGTAGTGCTGTCTTATTGCTACATTTCAACTAGGACTACACACCCCCTGCTGACTATTTGCAGCACTGCATCTGATTCAACTAGGACTACACACCCCCTGCTGACCATTAGCAGCAGTGCATCTGATGCAACTAGGACTACACACCCCCTGCTGACCATTAGCAGCAGTGCATCTGATTCAACTAGGACTACATGCCCTCTGCTGACCATTATCAGCACTGGGTGTGATTCAACTAGGACTACACACCCTCTGCTGGCCATTAGTAGCACTGCATCCAATTCAACTAGGACTACGTGTCTTTTGCTGGCTATTAGCACATTGCGGCCAAGACTATAATTGCATGCCCTCTGGCGGTCATTAAGAACATTGCAGCTGAGACGATGCAGGCCTGTAACATGAGCATTGCTATTTTACACCACTATTTTTATAAGCTACTTGTAAATGAGGAGGGTCAATCAGGGTGCTTAGTGGAAACATTCAAAAGGCTTCATTACATCATGGGAAACCATTTACAATTGTGACATCACAGCTCTGGAATCTTGCACAGAACCAGAGATACACTGAGACAGCGTGATGATTATGACATTTCTGCACAATTTATTTAGATTATGGGAAGTGGAGGATGGCTGAGAACACCTGAATCATATGTACCGTTAAGACATTAAAGTCATACCAGTTTCTCCAACTTGAAGGATCTCACAGAGAATCAGGGTCACGTGAATACTGCTTCTGGCAAATGGACAGACGTGTTTGTCTTCCCGACTGCTATTCTCAAGCACAAACTATCAAAAATTAGACAATATGATAATTAGCAGCCCATGTCAAAGTATTAACCTGGAAAGTTCTTGGATCAGTCTTTATGTTATAAGAAAAAATAAAAAATAAATATATCACCAGTCCGCAAAAATCGCTATGCAGCAGGTCCGAAAAGTGATGTGGGTTCAATCACGTTATAAACAGGTACAATATATGGGGTTCGGACCGCGCTTCTAGTCCAGGTCAGTGTGCAAGTTCTTAGTCCTTCTTACTTCTTCGTTCACAAAGAGAGCCTGAGGGCTGCAAATATCCCTTAAGTAGATATCCTGCAACCAATGGAGTTATAATAGTGTAAGTCCGTATGTGACAGTAACCTGCATTGCACTGATTATACTCACAAGATGTGTATCACACAAAGCGTAAATGTAATCCCTCCGTGGTAAGTTGCACTTGTTCTGTCGGAACAGCCACGTTTCCATACAATCTGGTTAGATCCCCACACGGACCCAAATGGTATATACCTCAGACCAATCTATATTTCTTTTCTTCAGATTCCTGGAGGTTTTCTGTGGACAAGAATGGCTTCTGCAATAGTGAAGCTCCGTATTCCTTATTAAAAACTTTTATTTGTCCATACTTACAAGACAACTTCTTAAAACAGCTTTTTAAAACACATAAAATTCCCAGCGTCTGCTGCTTCTGCCCGACCCGGGTTTCACTCCTAGAGCTTCGTCAGGGGCACACTTGTTTTCACCCTCCCCCTCCTTCTTATTCATCCATTGCAACTAATCAGGAGTCAGGTGTGTTCCTCCACAGTGTTTTCCTATCCTGCTATTAACCCTATACTGGACTCTCCTCATCCCCAGGGGAAAGAAGGCAGATGTTATTAAGTCCCTATTCACATGAGCATGCTTTTTTGTATATCGTTTGTTCGCTAATTCAATACAGCTTGCAGGTCGAAATCCACATTTAGACCTCTCGGCTGTAGTGTACCTAATTCGTATATCCACTTGGTTTCTTGCCTATTAATTTTTTCCAAAAGACTGCCTCCCCTCCAATGGTTTTGTACGGATTCTACTCCCATAAACTTTAGACCTTCTGGATTCTTTTGGTGGTATCTTTTATAATGGGCCGATACTCCATGACTTTCAAGACCTTTTTTTATATTTCTTATGTGTTCCTGTATGCGGACTTTTAGGGGTCTAATAGTCCGTCCAACATACTGAAGGCCACAAGGGCACTCCAGTACATATACAACCCCTTTACTATGACATGTCATCTCACCTACTACTTCTAATTGTTTGTCTTTATTGGTACTTTTAATTAGCGTATTCTTTTGTAATTTTTCTGTTCTTTTTCTGTTCTTGCATGGAATGCAAAAACCGCACCAATTAAAGCTATTTTTCGTTTTTTTATTCCTGTATTTATTTTCAAAACGATTTGCGCTATGTACCAATTTATTTTTTAAGTTGGGAGCCTTTTTATAGATGAACAAACGATATACAAAAAAGCATGCTCATGTGAATAGGGACTTAATAACATCTGCCTTCTTTCCCCTGGGGATGAGGAGAGTCCAGTATAGGGTTAATAGCAGGATAGGAAAACACTGTGGAGGAACACACCTGACTCCTGATTAGTTGCAATGGATGAATAAGAAGGAGGGGGAGGGTGAAAACAAGTGTGCCCCTGACGAAGCTCTAGGAGTGAAACCCGGGTCGGGCAGAAGCAGCAGACGCTGGGAATTTTATGTGTTTTAAAAAGCTGTTTTAAGAAGTTGTCTTGTAAGTATGGACAAATAAAAGTTTTTAATAAGGAATACGGAGCTTCACTATTGCAGAAGCCATTCTTGTCCACAGAAAACCTTCAGGAATCTGAAGAAAAGAAATATAGATTGGTCTGAGGTATATACCATTTGGGTCCGTGTGGGGATCTAACCAGATTGTATGGAAACGTGGCTGTTCCGACAGAACAAGTGCAACTTACCACGGAGGGATTACATTTACGCTTTGTGTGATACACATCTTGTGAGTATAATCAGTGCAATGCAGGTTACTGTCACATACGGACTTACACTATTATAACTCCATTGGTTGCAGGATATCTACTTAAGGGATATTTGCAGCCCTCAGGCTCTCTTTGTGAACGAAGAAGTAAGAAGGACTAAGAACTTGCACACTGACCTGGACTAGAAGCGCGGTCCGAACCCCATATATTGTACCTGTTTATGTTATAAGAGTATATAAAGGACCTCTGCGCAATCTGATCATATGTACTCACCCGACTGTAGGCACTAGGCCAACGTATAGAGAAATACACCATATTGTCGAGAGTCAGGAGTCCAGGAGGAGTGAGACACAGGTCCTGCCATGGGCTGCCATTATTCTGAGTAAGAGTTAAGAGATTTTGTGTATTTAGTCTCACTCATACTGATATCACACAGGTCTACAGTGACTGGCCCCTCCTATGTTGATATCATGCAGGTCTATAGTGACTGATCCCACCTATGCTGATATATATGATTATACAGACACCAGTGATATATGTTATCTTATAAGTATAGGAAAGACATGCTGAGGGCAGAGCAGTGTCCTAGCATCTACATATCCTATACACTATGTACTATAGCTTCACCACACTGAGATCTGCTCAGAAAGCTCATCTACATATCACCGCTTTATTCACAGACACAATATATGATTATACAGACACCAGTAATATGTGATAGCTTATAAGTATAGGAAAGACATGCTGAGGGCAGAGCTGTGTCCAACATGTACATATCATATACACTATGTACTGTAGCTTTACCACACTGAGATCTGCTCAGAAAGCTCATCTACATCCAATTATACACATAAATATGACCTGATGATGAGATAACCCCTTTAATGGCATCTCTAAAGGACTTAGTAGGCTAAGCTTAGATTAGACCTGGAGGCTTTCGGGAGAAGTAGTAAGATATTCGGGATGCGCTAAGCAAGATGGTGGAGAGGACTTTATCACACCTGCATAACTACTCCATGAGGGCTACAATGGGAAGGGGGGGGGGGGGTAGTTAGAGTCAGGGTAATACACAGAAATAACTCACTGTAAAGCCAAGTTTGCGGAATTCTTTGGCGCAGATTGAGCGCCGCTGCTCTGATGTCATGTGACCTCCTTCAACAGCTTCATTTGGAAAAGCCATGAGACGTAGATTCTGGAGCTGCTGTCGCTGCTCCTAAAAATAAGAAGGTGAAATTCTGCTCATTATCTATCTGTGTAGGGCCGCTTGTGGCTGCAGGCTGTATACAGATGTAGCTAGCCTTAGAAGAACATTGGGTGCACTATTAGGGCAATGTATTGCGTTCTGCAGGCATTGGAGTTTCCTTGCGCTGAACAGATGTGTGTAATTCCAGGTTTGTGCACAAAATGAAATTACAGCATGTTTGGGGATAGGGCGATCTTCTCCTTTCACCTGGGAAACGGGGTTAGGCAAGTATTACTGTTTTATTATTTTATTAACACTACAGGGGCAGCACTACTGTGAGAGGGTTACCATCTAGAGGTACATAGAAGGCATCACTACTATGTGGGGGCACTAAGGTGGCATAACTACTGTGTGGGTCAGTAAGGGAGCATTGCTGCTGTGTGGGGGTACTAAGGCACTAAACTACTGTGTTAGGGCATAAAAGGAGAGCGCTAAGGGGGCATGACTACTGTGTGGGGCACTAAGGGGGCATGACTACTGTATGGTGGCACAAAGGGGGCATGGCTATGGTGTGGGAGCGCTAAGGGGGAATAACTACTGTGTGGGGGCATAACTACTGTGTGGGGCACAACTACTGTGTGGGGGCACTAAGGGAGCATGACTGTGGGGCACCAAACGGGCATAACTACTGTGTGGGGCACAACTACTGTGTGGGGGCACTAAGGGGGCATAACTACTGTGTGGGGGCACTAAGGGAGCATAACTACTGTGTGTGGGCACTAAGGGAGCATAACTACTGTGTGGGGGCACTAAGGGAGCATAACTACTGTGTGGGGGCACTAAGGGAGCATAACTACTGTGTGGGGGCACTAAGGGAGCATAACTACTGTGTGGGGGCACTAAGGGAGCATAACTACTGTGTGGGGGCACTAAGGGAGCATAACTACTGTGTGGGGGCACTAAGGGAGCATAACTACTGTGTGGGGGCACTAAGGGAGCATAACTACTGTGTGGGGGCACTAAGGGAGCATAACTACTGTGTGGGGGCACTAAGGGAGCATAACTACTGTGTGGGGGCACTAAGGGAGCATAACTACTGTGTGGGGGCACTAAGGGAGCATAACTACTGTGTGGGGGCACTAAGGGAGCATAACTACTGTGTGGGGGCACTAAGGGAGCATAACTACTGTGTGGGGGCACTAAGGGAGCATAACTACTGTGTGGGGGCACTAAGGGAGCATAACTACTGTGTGGGGGCACTAAGGGAGCATAACTACTGTGTGGGGGCACTAAGGGGGCATAACTACTGTGTGGGGGCACTAAGGGAGCATAACTACTGTGTGGGGGCACTAAGGGAGCATAACTACTGTGTGGGGGCACTAAGGGAGCATAACTACTGTGTGGGGGCACTAAGGGAGCATAACTACTGTGTGGGGGCACTAAGGGAGCATAACTACTGTGTGGGGGCACTAAGGGAGCATAACTACTGTGTGGGGGCACTAAGGGAGCATAACTACTGTGTGGGGGCACTAAGGGAGCATAACTACTGTGTGGGGGCACTAAGGGAGCATAACTACTGTGTGGGGGCACTAAGGGAGCATAACTACTGTGTGGGGGCACTAAGGGAGCATAACTACTGTGTGGGGGCACTAAGGGAGCATAACTACTGTGTGGGGGCACTAAGGGAGCATAACTACTGTGTGGGGGCACTAAGGGAGCATAACTACTGTGTGGGGGCACTAAGGGAGCATAACTACTGTGTGGGGGCACTAAGGGAGCATAACTACTGTGTGGGGGCACTAAGGGAGCATAACTACTGTGTGGGGGCACTTAGGGAGCATAACTACTGTGTGGGGGCACTAAGGGAGCATAACTACTGTGTGGGGGCACTAAGGGAGCATAACTACTGTGTGGGGGCACTAAGGGAGCATAACTACTGTGTGGGGGCACTAAGGGAGCATAACTACTGTGTGGGGGCACTAAGGGAGCATAACTACTGTGTGGGGGCACTAAGGGAGCATAACTACTGTGTGGGGGCACTAAGGGAGCATAACTACTGTGTGGGGGCACTAAGGGAGCATAACTACTGCATGGGGCACTAAGGGAGCATAACTACTGTGTGGGGGCACTAAGGGAGCATAACTACTGTGTGGGGGCACTAAGGGAGCATAACTACTGCGTGGGGCACTAAGGGAGCATAACTACTGCGTGGGGGCATGACTACTGTGTAGGGCACTAAGGGAGCATAACTACTGCATGGGGCACTAAGGGAGCATAACTACTGTGTGGGGGCATAACTACTGTGTGGGGGCACTAAGGGAGCATAACTACTGTGTGGGGGCACTAAGGGAGCATAACTACTGTGTGGGGGCACTAAGGGAGCATAACTACTGCATGGGGCACTAAGGGAGCATAACTACTGTGTGGGGGCACTAAGGGAGCATAACTACTGTGTGGGGGCACTAAGGGAGCATAACTACTGCGTGGGGCACTAAGGGAGCATAACTACTGCGTGGGGGCATGACTACTGTGTAGGGCACTAAGGGAGCATAACTACTGCATGGGGCACTAAGGGAGCATAACTACTGTGTGGGGGCATAACTACTGTGTGGGGGCACTAAGGGAGCATAACTACTGTGTGGGGGCACTAAGGGAGCATAACTACTGTGTGGGGGCACTAAGGGAGCATAACTACTGTGTGGGGGCACTAAGGGAGCATAACTACTGTGTGGGGGCATGACTACTGTGTGGGGGCATGACTACTGTGTGGGGGCACTAAGGGGGCATGACTACTGTGTGGGGGGGCACTAAGGCAGCAGGAACCATTAAAGAAGTCTTTTTTTTATTATAATGTTTTTTGTGTCTCTATTTGGACTATGGCGGATTTGTTAGGGTTGAAGAGCCGCTGTGGAATTTGCTTTAATAAAATGGTTAAAGAAGGCTGCAGTCTTAAATAAAGTATTTTTGTGTGTTTTTTTGTTGTAGTCTTAGTAATGGAGGTATCTGACAGACACCTACATTCCTGTCACTGGGTCTTAGTGTCGGCCAGCAGTGTTTTTTCCACCCCAGGGCTGACATTATTGTCCCTCCCCCATTACCCAAAGCTCCAGGGGTGCTGGGAACAGCTGGGTTGACAGGAGAATGTGATGGTGTAGCTTCTGGGGCGGCTGGTGGTTTTCAGGTGGGAAGGGCCAATAACTGTGGACCTTCCCTTCCTGGTAATGTCAGCCCCAGCTGTCGGTATAACCTTGGCTGGTTATAGAAATAAGAGGGGGACCCCATGTCCGTTTTTGTTTATCAAAATGGGGGTAGTGTCAGCCCTGGGGTGGAGGAACACAGCTGACTGACACTAAGACCCACTGATAGTAATGGAGAGGTGTTTGTCAGACACCCCCAGTATTAACACTGCAATAAAGTGTGAAAACAAACCCCACACACGTGAAAAAAAAAACACTTTCTAAATAAGCTCTTTAACCTTTATTAAACAAATTCCACAACGGCGTTTCAAAGTAGTCCCCCGATCCCAAACAGAAAGACACGAAAAACATTACAATAAAAACAATAAGCCTTCCAAACTCATCTGGCTTCCTCCCTTACCTTCTACTGTAGCCTGATATGGCCGGAAATCAACCAGAAAAAAAAAAAAAGACATCTAATGGAGTTTCCCCTTCTATCAAGGTACTCAACACTGAAATTGCAGCACCAAGAAGGAAAAGTCATGGAATTATGGAAATCACAGGATGGACAGACATGTTAATGATATGCAAATGAAAACAAAATAATCAGTACATCTCGTTTCATTCGCACACGCACTTCAATGCCTTGCCTGCTATCAATGAGGCTACTAACGGTTGTCTGAGGAACGTTGTGCTGCACTGAAGGCACCTAGGCTCATAGATCATCATGATCTGCTGGTGGCAGCTCCCTTTGTAACTGCCGAGCAAGCACATCCTTGATGTGCTCAATGGCAGACAAGTCTGGTCATGCTGCAGGCCATGGTTGCTCACAGTAGTACGAGTAACGTGACCTCGCATCGTCCTGTTGAGAAACATCTCCTGGGTCAGTTTGGAGAAATGTCCTTCCCACTGGCTCCACAACAAAATCAATGGAACGCCGAGCTGTTAATAAAATGAAGACTAGAGGGATCCGGCCACCGTAAATTATGTCACCCCACAGCATGATCCCAGGGTTGGACCAGTGTGACGTTTCCTTGTGAAGTCCTCTTCATTGCGTTGCCCAAGTGGTCTTCAGACTAGTCTCAGAAACAAAAGCCAGACTCATTGGTGAAGAGGACAGAACTCCATTACTGTCTTGCTGTGCACCATGATAGCCTTTGAGAGCGGTGGTGTAAGTTCAGTGGACACCTGTAACTGGACGTCCAGTGTTGCGCAGACGTTGTTGTCGCCTTAGGTTTGGGATGTGGCAATTTCACTTGCAGTACAGAATGGATCACTGTGCGCCATTCTTCTAATTAGATCATCTGTCCAGAAAGGAGGTTCTCCTCTCAGCATCTCTTCCAGTCATTACAGTTCATGGTCGTTCTCCCAACTAAAGGGACACAAAACGTTGATCAGTGCTGACATCTCAGCCTAGTGATAAACCTGCCAGAGTGATAAACCAAGGCCTCTCAGGTCAAGGATCCGTCCCTTAGTTAGAGACAAATGGTGATAACTGGGACGTCAACAAACAGGAGGCATCTCACAATCATCACACACGACTTGATCCAATTTCTGAGGTTTCATGTAGCTAAAACTTTGCTGTCTTTCTGGCTTCTATGCCCCTCCCACGTGTCACAGATTGGAGCTAGGTGCCGACAATTTTAGCATCTGCAGATCTTAGCAATACCTGCAACTTCCTCAAGTTGCTTAACCTTACTGCTCGTCCTTCTTGATGCCTCATTTTCACTGTTGAGGAATGGATATTGTAAAGCTGCTTTACATAGATTGTAGATTATAATCAAATATACAATCAAATCTGCACTCCAATTCCCTCCTCCTGTACCATCAAGACATGTCACCTGCAGATTTAGTCCTAGAAGAGTAACTTTTAATTTATTCACACTGAATCTCATTTACCAAGTGTAAACCCAGACCCACTGTGATCATACACTAAGTTAAGAGAACAGACGGACTGGGCATGCTGAAATCCAATGGCCTGATTCTTCTTTTCCCCCAACATCTGCCATTGGAGGAGTGTGAGGAGGACCCCCATACACATAACATGATCATCTCAGCCCTCTTAAGTATGGCCAACTTAAGGGTGTGTATATCATCCTTTTCCATAGACGGTATTACATTTTATGTCATATATTGTGCCATACTTCATCCTTAATGTTCACGGTCGAGGCCCCTGCACTGAACCCCTTATAACCAGGGGCCATTCACTGTACGAGGACTGCAGCGTAACACATTATAGGAGGAACGCTCTGCACTGTATGCACCTCCCATCCATGGACTATGTATGGTACGTGGATAGAAAAGAGGGGGTTAGTCAGCACATATCAGTGCACAGGTGAATGTCGCCATGGCTGAAAGCACAAAAGCAAAAAACAAACAATGCAGCAGCGCTCCGCAAACAAATAACAAAGTAAGCACCATAGTGCCGTACTCACTATAGGAAATGTACTAATGCTAAGTTATAAATGAGATTCTTGGCAAATACGTTTTGTACCAAATTATTTGTGCCTGTCCGCCACGTCAAGGCGATCTCACAAGAATCTCACATGTATACAATAAGCACAGCATTGGTACATTTTCTATAGTGAAAAACCAAAGGAATTCCGGAAAACCCCTTTAAAAATTGGAGAAAGTCGGTTATTCCTCCTTCCCAATGGCCATAGTATCCAAGTGTGTCCTGCAATCTCATTGTGGGGCGCCATTCAGTCAGAGGAAGCCCCCCTCTGAATGACCTCTCAGATGCCATGGTTGCCATTGCCTATGGCATCTGAGGGTTGAATTGTCTCAGATCATGGACAATGCCGGCAGATGTCTAGAACGGCAGGCACACGCTGGCTATGGCATTGGCTTAGAGTGGGCACCATCTTAAAAGACTTGATATCTAGCTGTCGAGTGATCATTAATGAGATCATCTGACGAGAAGAATACGCTCCACAGGTCGGAGGCAGCGTAAAAGTGTAAGTGGATTGAAAAGTGTCTAATGTTACGTACACAAGAAGATTGGAGACGACTTTGGAGCCAAAGCCAAAAATGGATTTGAAAGGAATTGGAAACAGAAAGGACTTTTACTTCTCCTTCCGACTGGATCCACTTCTGGCAAAAAAAAAACTGCAGGAAAATCTGCTTAAAAAAAAACCAACTCTAAAGGCATCTCCAGAACATACAGTGTGTCAGTATACATACAGTATAGAACATACAGTGGGTCAGTATACATATAGAACATAGTGTGTCAGTATACATATAGAACATACAGCGGGTCAGTATACATATAGTATAGAACATACAGCGGGTCAGTATACATATAGAACATACAGCGGGTCAGTATACATATAGAACATACATTGTGTCAGTATACATATAGTATAGAACATACGGTGGGTCGGTATACATATAGAACATACAGTGGGTCGGTATACATATAGTATAGAACACACGGTGGGTCAGTATACATATAGAACATACAGTGGGTCAGTATACATATAGAACATACAGTGGGTCAGTATACATATAGTCTAGAACATACAGTGGGTCAGTATACATATAGTATAGAACATACAGTGTGTCAGTATACATATAGTATAGAACATACAGTGGGTCGGTATACATATAGTATAGAACATACAGTGGGTCAGTATACATATAGAACACACAGCGGGTCAGTATACATATAGTATAGAACATACAGTGGGTCAGTATACATATAGTCTAGAACATACGGTGGGTCGGTATACATATAGTCTAGAACAGGGGTGCACAACCTTTTTTGGTTGGGGGCCACATTGTTAACCTGAACCAATTCCAAGGGCCGAAAATAAACTTTAAAGGGGTATTACCAAGTGAAATACTATATTTAAGGCATATTGAACATACAGTATATATTATAAATGTCTAGTTACACTTCCAGGACTCCCATCTAATGGGACAATATATTAAAGTTTCATGTGAGCAGCCACAAGACATAGACATACATGTCTGCTACCAGGTGGTTGGGGGCCGCATAGAATGGTATTGAGGGCCGCATGTGGCCCCCGGGCAGCAGGTTGTGCACCCCTGGTCTAGAACATACAGTGGGTCGGTATACATATAGAACACACAGCGGGTCAGTATACATATAGTATAGAACATACAGCGGGTCAGTATACATATAGGACATGCAGTGGGTCAGTATACATATAGAACATACAGCGGGTCGGTATACATATAGTATAGAACATGCAGTGGGTCAGTATACATATAGAACATACAGTGGGTCGGTATACATATAGAACATACAGTGGGTCGGTATACATATAGTCTAGAACATACAGCGGGTCGGTATACATATAGAACATACGGTGGGTCAGTATACATATAGTCTAGAACATACAGTGGGTCGGTATACATATAGTATAGAACATACGGCGGGTCGGTATACATATAGAACACGCAGCGGGTCAGTATACATATAGTATAGAACATGCAGCGGGTCGGTATACATATAGTATAGAACATACAGCGGGTCAGTATACATATAGTATAGAACATGCAGCGGGTCAGTATACATATAGAACATACAGTGGGTCAGTATACATATAGTATAGAACATACAGCGGGTCAGTATACATATAGAACATACAGCGGGTCAGTATACATATAGAACATACATTGTGTCAGTATACATATAGTATAGAACATGCAGCGGGTCAGTATACATATAGGACATGCAGTGTGTCAGTATACATATAGAACATACAGTGGGTCGGTATACATATAGAACATACAGTGGGTCAGTATACATATAGTATAGAACATACGGCGGGTCGGTATACATATAGTATAGAACATACGGTGTGTCAGTATACATATAGAACATACAGTGGGTCGGTATACATATAGAACATACAGTGGGTCAGTATACATATAGTATAGAACATACTGCGGGTCAGTATACATATAGTATAGAACATGCAGCGGGTCGGTATACATATAGTATAGAACATACAGCGGGTCAGTATACATATAGTATAGAACATGCAGCGGGTCGGTATACATATAGGACATGCAGTGGGTCAGTATACATATAGAACACGCAGCGGGTCAGTATACATATAGAACATACAACGGGTCGGTATACATATAGAACATACAGCAGGTAAGTATACATATAGAACATACGGTGGGTCAGTATACATATAGTATAGAACATACAGCGGGTCGGTATACATATAGAACATACAACGGGTCGGTATACATATAGAACATACAGCAGGTAAGTATACATATAGAACATACGGTGGGTCAGTATACATATAGTATAGAACATACAGCGGGTCGGTATACATATAGAACATACAGCGGGTCGGTATACATATAGAACATACAGTGGGTCAGTATACATATAGAACACACAGCGGGTCGGTATACATATAGTATAGAACATGCAGCGGGTCAGTATACATATAGAACATACAGCAGGTAAGTATACATATAGTATAGAACACGCAGCGGGTAAGTATAGTTAACATGGTCTTACGGTGTCGTTTGGGTCCATGGCCATCCTCATCCGACTCTCCAATAGGCCCAGACTGAGGGACTGCAGCACGTACAGGTAGTGACGCATTTCATCCCCCAGTTGTGGCCAGCTGTGGATTATGTTCTGAAAGACATGACACGTGGGTCCTGGCGTGTGCCAAGCATACTACACCCAGGCCTCCCACACCTCCATCTCTCACCTTGTGGATAAACTGCCGCATGTTCTTTTTCCATAGATAATCCAGCATTTCCTGAAGAAGGAGACAATCAGCAAGAGAAGAGAAGCATGCGGACCCTACACCGGACTGATGTCTTACCACTCGCTCTTGTCCCCCGACTTTCTGTAGTAAGGCCACAATGAGCGCCATCACTTTAATCTGAGTCTCCTGAGCCGGTCTGCAGGAAAACATGAAACCCTGAGCACATGGACGTATGTCCGTAACAGTCTGCCCCGCCATCCGTCTCAGGGGTCACGGCCATGATCTGTACTAGACTATCACTGGCGATGAGTGAGGGCCGATCCTTTAAGGTGGGCCGTGTCATTCAGCTGCTGGAAGGGGCTGCGGCCTCTGACATCATGTCCATTAGTCACATAACTTATGTGCATCTCAATCCCATTCAAGTGAATGAAATACCAAGAACAACCACTATACAAAGTATGGCGCTGTGCTTGGCATGATGTGAAAAAGCTGCAGCACCCTTCTGAGCACCCCGGCCCATTTAGGCCCCTTTCACACGAACAATACGGATTTGGTCCAGATGCCTTCAGGGTGCGTTCAGTGAAACTCGCACCATTTTGCAAGCAAGTTCAGTCAGTTTAGTCTGCGTTTGCGTTCAGTTTTTTCCACGCGGGTGCAATGCGTTTTGATAAGTTTTTCACGCACGTGATAAAAAAAACTGAAGGTTTAAAACATCTCTTAGCAACCATCAGTGAAAGACGTATTGCATCCGCACTTGCGGATGCGATACGTTTTTCACTGAAGCTCCATTTACTTCTATGGGGCCAGGGCTGCATGCGTGAAAAACGCTGAATATACCGTAGAACATGCTGCGATTTTCACGCAACGAAGAACTGATGTGTGAAAAAAAAAAAAATTCTCATGTACACAGACCCATTGAAAAAAATGGGTCGGGATTCAGTGCGGGTGCTTTGCGTTCGCGTCACACATTGCACCTGCGCAGAAAACTCGCTAGTGTGAAAGGGGCCTTAAAGGGAATGTGTGACTAAAACAGTTTTCTGGCAGATAGCAGCACATATCCTTTTCAGATAATCCAATATTTTTTTTCTGTTTATTCTATTCTATGAACACGATTATGGGGGCGGCCATCTTGTTTATAACAACTTTTAGAAAGCAGTAAGAAAATGTCTTTACTGCAGCTACATGGGCCATAGACCAAGGTGCTATTATTACAGACAGGATTAGGGTGACAGATAAGCAGGTAACCACAGTAAAGGGATCTGTACAGACTAAGAAGAGGCGCTGATTATTAGGCTTAAAGGGAACCCGTCATCAACTTGATGCTGACCTCACTGCTGACCTCACTGAGGGCAGCATAAAATAGTGACCGAGATGCTGATGTCAGCGCTGTGTCTGTCATCAGCTAAAAGTCAGCGGTTGCTGAGAACCAGCATCACAATCATTGCAGCTCAGGCCTTGAGAAGAGTCCCATCTACCTGAGAAGAGTCCTGGATATTATAATCTCCTGCTCTCCTCCACCATCTGCTGATGATTGGCAGTTCTCTCCTAGAGAGAAAGGGAGACAACTAGGTAGAAGCCGGTCAGTCCTCAGCAGGTGGGCAGGAGATCAGGAATGACCAGGACTCTTCTCAGGTGGCCAGGACTCTTCTCAGGTGGCCAGGACTCTTCTCAGGTGGCCAGGACTCTTCTCAGGTGGCCAGGACTCTTATCCAGGCCCAGTCTGCAATGATTGTTAATGACAGACCGCTGAAATCCACTCCCCTGTCTCTACTTTATTCTGCCCTTAGTATGTGCGAGAATACTTTGCTTCTGGCAGCCAGGAGCCCGTCCCATTTTTATGTCCATAAAATAAAGAACTTACAGCTGTAGAAGGGTGAGCAGTCTGTCCAGAGGAACCTCTACTCGCACCATGTCCGCCAGCTTAGTGTTACTCTGAACCACACTCTCCAGGATGATGAGAGCGAGCTGAGTGATCTCCAGCAGCATCAGATTCATGGTCACGAAGGTCACAACCTGGAAAATACAAAGGCCTGGAGATAACGCGGGTACACATCACTGGGATAAGGTAACGTGGGTACACATCACTGGGATAAGGTAACGCGGGTACACATCACTGGGATAAGGTAACGCGGGTACACATCACTGGGATAAGGTAACGCGGGTACACATCACTGGGATAAGGTAACACGGGTACACATCACTGGGATAAGGTAACACGGGTACACATCACTGGGATAAGGTAACACGGGTACACATCACTGGGATAAGGTAACACGGGTACACATCACTGGGATAAGGTAATGCGGGTACACATCACTGGGATAAGGTAACGCGGGTACACATCACTGGGATAAGGTAACGCGGGTACACATCACTGGGATAAGGTAACGTGGGTACACATCACTGGGATAAGGTAACACGGGTACACATCACTGGGATAAGGTAACGCGGGTACACATCACTGGGATAAGGTAACGCGGGTACACATCACTGGGATAAGGTAATGCGGGTACACATCACTGGGATAAGGTAATGCGGGTACACATCACTGGGATAAGGTAACGCGGGTACACATCACTGGGATAAGGTAACGTGGGTACACATCACTGGGATAAGGTAACGCGTGTACACATCACTGGGATAAGGTAACGCGGGTACACATCACTGGGATAAGCTAACGCGGGTACACATCACTGGGATAAGCTAACGCGGGTACACATCACTGGGATAAGGTAACGCGGGTACACATCACTGGGATAAGGCAACGCGGGTACACATCACTGGGATAAGGTAATGCGGGTACACATCAGTGGGATAAGGGAACACATGTACACATCAGTGGGATAAGGTAACGCGGGTACACATCACTGGGATAAGGTAACGCGGGTACACATCACTGGGATAAGGTAACGCGGGTACACATCACTGGGATAAGCTCCAGCAGGCAGCTGTTATAGATCCACTCCTATGGACGTCTCCTGCAGCGTCTTGATACCAACCAAAAACTTCAATATACGGCACCAATTCCTTCACAAGACAAAAAGACACATAACGCAATACCCAAGTGGTAAAAGTAAGTATCCAATTTATTGTACTTACAAAGTCCATGTGATAAAAGACATTTCATAAAATCACACCCGACCCGGGTTTCGCCTTGGGCTTCGTCAGGGGTTGAGGAACTGAATTCCCTCAGACTCAGTGTTAAATATCCTTCCTAAATTGCTCTAGGACAACACCCAACTTCCGATTGGTCCGGAGGGCGGGTGACATGCATTAAATCCAAACAACACTAAAAACATCCATAATACAAAAATCATACACAATATCAGATAAAAAACAAATTGCAAACATTATCCACATGCGCTTCGCATGGGCAATACAAAACAATTCTAATATGACAGAGTTTACACAAACTGTGCAGCCTGCGATTATGACCTGCAAGCTGCCTTAATATCCCCCTCTATGCTGAGGCCGTGTGGTAGGAGGGGCCCCTCTCATATATCCACTCTGTCTAACAGGGTCTCCCCCTCTCCAGTGTCTCCGCACCATGTGAACACATCCCGATGGATGCGGGATCCATTTTCTTTATTAGGGTACAAAAGGGATCCCGCATCCATCGGGATGTGTTCACATGGTGCGGCTTTTGCATAGGATGTAAAAATAGGGCCAAGGAAGACAAGAAAAACATCAATACGAGTATGGTGACGTCAACAACAAAACATAAGGAGTGTAAAATAAAAGGGAATCTGTCATGTGAAACAGCGGGGGTAATCTACTTGTTAGAGCGCCCCTGCAAGACACAATATATAGGTCGTACTCTAAGAAAATTAAAAATCCGCATTGCTGAACACGTCCGAAACATTAAGAAGGGTCTGGAGACCCACAGTGTTTCGGCGCATTATAAAAAAGTGCACCAGAAAAATCCGAGCGGTTTAAGATTCTGTGGCGTTGAACTGGTGCGGAGACACTGGAGAGGGGGAGACCCTGTTAGACAGAGTGGATATATGAGAGGGGCCCCTCCTACCACACGGCCTCAGCATAGAAGGGGATATTAAGGCAGCTTGCAGGTCATAATCGCAGGCGGCACAGTTTGTGTAAACTCTGTCATATTAGAATTGTTTTGTATTGCCCATGCGAAGCGCATGTGGATAATGTTTGCAATTTGTTTTTTATCTGATATTGTGTATGATTTTTGTATTATGGATGTTTTTAGTGTTGTTTGGATTTAATGCATGTCACCCGCCCTCCGGACCAATCGGAAGTTGGGTGTTGTCCTAGAGCAATTTAGGAAGGATATTTAACACTGAGTCTGAGGGAATTCAGTTCCTCAACCCCTGACGAAGCCCAAGGCGAAACCCGGGTCGGGTGTGATTTTATGAAATGTCTTTTATCACATGGACTTTGTAAGTACAATAAATTGGATACTTACTTTTACCACTTGGGTATTGCGTTATGTGTCTTTTTGTCTTGTGAAGGAATTGGTGCCGTATATTGAAGTTTTCGGTTGGTATCAAGACGCTGCAGGAGACGTCCATAGGAGTGGATCTATAACAGCTGCCTGCTGGAGCGTGTGCTGAAGTCTGCATTGTGTCTATTACTGCTGGTATCAGCGCCGTCCCTGCAACTACTTGTGGATTTGACTGTTTTAAGGAGACTGAACCTAATCCTGGATAAGGGTTCCGCTGCTTATTTGTGACTAAGCATCTAGCCCCCCCCCCCCCCCCTTTTTTCTATCACTGGGATAAGGTAACACGTGTACACATCACTGGGATAGGATAAGACGTGTACACATCACTGGGATAGGATAAGACGTGTACACATCACTGGGATAGGATAAGACGTGTACACATCACTGTCAGGTGTACATGTCATGGTGGTTCACACTGTGTCATGTAATTCACATGTACCTTTTGTATAAATGTGGTACTGAACGTCTCCCATGACACAAAGCCATGTTCCATTAGCTCAGAGATGGCCCTCAGGGTGTGCGACATCACCTCTCCACGCCTGCCAAGACAATGACAAGAAAAGAATCAGCCCTGGGCCACAATGCAAGATATTTCTCTGTATTCCTGACTGCCTCCAATTTGATGTGTATTGTCCTAACTGAGGGGTTTCAAACAGAAATGCTGGCAGCACTCATACAACCTCTGGATATGACGCTGAGCACTGACAGGCTGACCCCCATCCCTGTAACCTCTGCAGCAATGCTGGCAGCACTCATACAACCTCTGGATATGACGCTGAGCACTGACAGGCTGACCCCCCATCCCTGTAACCTCTGCAGCAATGCTGTCAGCACTCATACAACCTCTGGATATGACGCTGAGCACTGACAGGCTGACCCCCCACCCCTGTAACCTCTGCAGCAATGCTGGCAGCACTCATACAACCTCTGGATATGTTGCTGAGCACTGACAGGCTGACCCCCCCACCCCTGTAACCTCTGCAGCAATGCTGGCAGCACTCATACAACCTCTGGATATGTTGCTGAGCACTGACAGGCTGACCCCCCCACCCCTGTAACCTCTGCAGCAATGCTGGCAGCACTCATACAACCTCTGGATATGACGCTGAGCACTGACAGGCTGACCCCCCCACCCCTGTAACCTCTGCAGCAATGCTGGCAGCACTCATACAACCTCTGGATATGACGCTGAGCACTGACAGGCTGACCCCCCCACCCCTGTAATCTCTGCAGAAATGCTGGCAGCACTCATACAACCTCTGGATATGACGCTGAGCACTGACAGGCTGACCCCCCACCCCTGTAACCTCTGCAGCAATGCTGGCTGCACTCTTACAACCTCTGGATATGACGCTGAGCACTGACAGGCTGACCCCCCACCCCTGTAACCTCTGCAGCAATGCTGGCAGCACTCATACAACCTCTGGATATGACGCTGAGCACTGACAGGCTGACCCCCCACCCCTGTAACCTCTGCAGCAATGCTGGCTGCACTCATACAACCTCTGGATATGATGCTGAGCACTGACAGGCTGACCCCCCACCCCTGTAACCTCTGCAGCAATGCTGGCTGCACTTATACAACCTCTGGATATGACGCTGAGCACTGACAGGCTGACCCCCCACCCCTGTAACCTCTGCAGCAATGCTGGCAGCACTCATACAACCTCTGGATATGATGCTGAGCACTAACAGGCTGACCCCCCCACCTTTGTAATCTCTGCAGCAATGCTGGCAGCACTCATACAACCTCTGGATATGACGCTGAGCACTGACAGGCGGACCCCCCCATCCCTGTAACCTCTGCAGCAATGCTGGCAGCACTCATACAACCTCTGGATATGACGCTGAGCACTGACAGGCTGACCCCCCACCCCTGTAACCTCTGCAGCAATGCTGGCAGCACTCATACAACCTCTGGATATGACGCTGAGCACTGACAGGCTGACCCCCCACCCCTGTAACCTCTGCAGCAATGCTGGCAGCACTCGTACAACCTCTGGATATGACGCTGAGCACTGACAGGCTGACCCCCACCCCTGTAACCTCTGCAGCAATGCTGGCAGCACTCATACAACCTCTGGATATGACGCTGAGCACTGACAGGCTGACCCCCCACCCCTGTAACCTCTGCAGCAATGCTGGCAGCACTCATACAACCTCTGGATATGACGCTGAGCACTGACAGGCTGACCCCCCACCCCTGTAACCTCTGCAGCAATGCTGGCAGCACTCGTACAACCTCTGGATATGACGCTGAGCACTGACAGGCTGACCCCCCCACCCCTGTAACCTCTGCAGCAATGCTGGCAGCACTCATACAACCTCTGGATATGACGCTGAGCACTGACAGGCTGACCCCCCACCCCTGTAACCTCTGCAGCAATGCTGGCAGCACTCGTACAACCTCTGGATATGACGCTGAGCACTGACAGGCTGACCCCCCACCCCTGTAACCTCTGCAGCAATGCTGGCAGCACTCGTACAACCTCTGGATATGACGCTGAGCACTGACAGGCTGACCCCCCACCCCTGTAACCTCTGCAGCAATGCTGGCAGCACTCGAAAAACCTCTGGATATGAAGCTGGATATGATTAGCTGCGTCAATGTCAGACTGGGTGGTAACATCACAGGTCGGGAGAAGAAGGAGCAGGGAGCTGGCGCCAGAAGCAGGTAAGTCATCCTCCCTTTACAGATCTGGCAGAATGGGGGGTTTTGCCAAAACTCCTCCTTTATGGGTGGAGATCTGCGATGGGAGTAATAGTGGCGCACGGATCCGCACACCATAAGGGATGAAGAAACCCCTGAATGTCTGCTCAAGAACTTAAAATCGGAAGAGCATTCTCTAGAAGACATCTCTGGCTGTCCCGGGGACAAGGAGCCATAGACCACCCCGCACCTCAAAAAAGGAGGGAACCTTCACTTTTTGAGGGAAACATTAAACTGGGGTAAAGGAAAACTGGTTTTGTTGCCCATAACAACCAATCAGATTCCACAGTTCATTTTACAAAGAAACTCTGACACATGAAAGGTGGACTCTGATTGGCTGCTCATTGTCCGCTTTACTTCCTGTGGGGGGGCTCCTCATTCATGATAAAGGACGGCTAAGGAGGGGAGAGGCCGCTTTACCGGATGCCACCCAAACCATATATGAAAGTTTCAGCTCTTTCTAGGTGATGCTGTGTCGCTCCAAGATCGACCAGGAGGCATTAAATGGGGTGTTGGGGTGAAAGTGCCTCATAACAAATGTGTGTGCCAAGACTTGACAGCTGGGATACGTTCGCTTCTGGGGGCCACAATTCAAACAATTGGAGGTGTTGTCCATTCTGCATCTGCAGATGGGGGCGACCTACGCAATGTGCAAACCCTTAACTATCGTTTCTAAAAATGTCTGACAATAAGCAGCACCAGAGGAGTCCGGCGGCCGCTTATCTCTTGAGATCAGGGGATCGGGATCCCCGCAGGGACTTCCCTGATATCTTCTCCATCAGGGACATGACCGCCATCACTCATCCTTACTCCTCTTCTTCTTCCACCGTGCGGGACAGAAGGCAGAGGCCGTCCCGACTGATGAACTCCTGAGCGAATGTGACGTCACTGGAGAGCGCGGCCAGCTTCTTCAGAGACTCGGAGCGGACGTCCACATTCTGGCTCTGAACCCCCTGACACAGGCTGCCGGCCTCCTTATCCTGGAGAAGAAGACGACCCATAGTCAGAGCAGCAGGTTGTGGAATCAGCTCTGCTGTGCGGTGTAGTATTGAGGATCTGTCAGCTCTGCTGTGTAGTACAGAGCATCTGTCAGCTCTGCTGTGTGGTGTAGTATAGAGGATATGTCAGCTCTGCTGTGCGGTGTAGTATAGAGGATATGTCGGCTCTGCTGTGCGGTGTAGTATTGAGGATCTGTCAGCTCTGCTGTGTGGTGTAGTATAGAGGATCTGTCAGCTCTGCTGTGTGGTGTAGTATAGAGGATATGTCAGCTCTGCTGTGCGGTGTAGTATAGAGGATCTGTCAGCTCTGCTGTGTAGTATAGAGGATCTGTCAGCTCTGCTGTGTGGTGTAGTATAGAGGATCTGTCAGCTCTGCTGTGTAGTATTGAGGATCTGTCAGCTCTGCTGAGTGGTGTAGTATTGAGGATCTGTCAGCTCTGCTGTGTGGTGTAGTATAGAGGATATGTCAGCTCTGCTGTGCGGTGTAGTATAGAGGATCTGTCAGCTCTGCTGTGTAGTATAGAGGATCTGTCAGCTCTGCTGTGTGGTGTAGTATAGAGGATCTGTCAGCTCTGCTGTGTAGTATAGAGGATCTGTCAGCTCTGCTGTGTAGTATAGAGGATCTGTCAGCTCTGCTGTGTAGTATAGAGGATCTGTCAGCTCTGCTGTGTAGTATAGAGGATCTGTCAGCTCTGCTGTGTAGTATAGAGGATCTGTCAGCTCTGCTGTGTAGTATAGAGGATCTGTCAGCTCTCCTGTGTGGTGTAGTATAGAGGATCTGTCGGCTCTCCTGTGTGGTGTAGTATAGAGGATATGTCGGCACTGCTGTGTGGTGTAGTATAGAGGATCTGTCAGCTCTGCTGTGTGGTGTAGTATAGAGGATCTGTCGGCTCTCCTGTGTGGTGTAGTATAGAGGATATGTCGGCTCTCCTGTGTGGTGTAGTATAGAGGATCTGTCGGCTCTCCTGTGTGGTGTAGTATAGAGGATCTGTCGGCTCTCCTGTGTGGTGTAGTGTATTGTTGCAGACAGATCCTGCCATCTTACCGGAGCAGTGGTCAGCTTCAGGATGCTGCCGTTCTTTATTTCCATCCTGTTCTGTGGATAGAGAAAGATGAGGGTCAGGTTTTAGAGCTTGGTCAGAGAACCCAGTGGTTGGCAGCAGTCTGCCCAGTACGCACCAGTTCGGTGATGTAGGTCTGAAGGCCGTCCACGTATTGCAGGGCGTACTGCTCAGCATTACTGATGTTCCACCTACAGAAGACAAGAAGATGGTCAGGCTCATGTATGTGATGGAGTCGGCACCCCCTTGTGTCCTCTGGGGATTTTACATGGCGCGCCCCCTTGTGTTCTCAGGAGATTTTACATGGCGGCGCCCCCTTGTGTCCTCTGGGGATTTTACATGGCGCGCCCCCTTGTGTTCTCAGGAGATTTTACATGGCGGTGCCCCCTTGTGTTCTCTGGGGATTTTACATTGCGGCGCTCCCTTGTGTACATCGGGGATTTTACATGGCGGCGCCCCCTTGTGTTCTCTGGGGATTTTACATGGTGGCGCCCCCTTGTGTTCTCTGGGGATTTTACATGGCGGCGCCCCCTTGTTTTCTCTGGGGATTTTAAATGGCGGCGCCCCCTTGTGTTCTCTGGGGATTTTACATGGCGGCGCCCCCCTGTGTACACCGGGGATTTTACATGGCAGCGCCCCCTTGTGTTCTCAGGAGATTTTACATGGCGGCGCCCCCTTGTGTACAGCGGGGATTTTACATGGCGGTGCCCCCTTGTGTTCTCCGGGGACTTTACATGGCGGCGCCCCCCTGTGTACAACGGGGATTTTACATGGCGGCGCCCCCTTGTGTTCTCTGGGGATTTTACATGGTGGCGCCCCCTTGTGTTCTCTGGGGATTTTACATGGCGGCGCCCCCTTGTGTTCTCTGGGGATTTTACATGGCGGCGCCCCCCTGTGTACACCGGGGATTTTACATGGCAGCGCCCCCTTGTGTTCTCAGGAGATTTTACATGGCGGCGCCCCCTTGTGTACAGCGGGGATTTTACATGGCGGTGCCCCCTTGTGTTCTCCGGGGACTTTACATGGCGGCGCCCCCCTGTGTACAACAGGGATTTTACATGGCGGCGCCCCCTTGTGTTCTCAGGAGATTTTACATGGCGGCGCCCCCTTGTGTTCTCAGGAGATTTTACATGGTGGCGCCCCCTTGTGTACTCCGGGGATTTTGACATAGCGGCGCCCCCTTGTGTTCTCAGGAGATTTTACATGGCAGCGCCCCCTTGTGTTCTCTGGTGATTTTACATGGCGGTGCCCCCTTGTGTTCTCAGGGAATTTTATATGGCGGCACCCCCTTGTGTTCTCAGGGGAATTTACATGGCGGCGCCCCCTTGTGTTCTCAGGAGATTTTACATGGCGGCGCCCCCTTGTGTTCTCAGGTGATTTTACATGGCGCGCCCCCTTGTGTTCTCAGGAGATTTTACATGGCGGCGCCCCCTTGTGTTCTCAGGAGATTTTACATGGCGGCGCCCCCTTGTGTACACCGGGGATTTTACATGGCGGCGCCCCCTTGTGTTCTCTGGTGATTTTACATGACGGCGCCCCCTTGTGTTCTCTGGTGATTTTACATGGCGGCGTCCCCTTGTGTTCTCCCGGGATTTTGACATGGCGGCGCCCCGTTGTGTTCTCCGGGGATTTTACATGGCGGCGCCCCCTTGTGTTCTCAGGAGATTTTACATGGCGGCGCCCCCTTGTGTTCTCAGGAGATTTTACATGGCGGCACCCCCTTGTGTTCTCAGGAGATTTTACATGGCGGCGCCCCCTTGTGTTCTCCGGGGACTTTACATGGCGGCGCCCCCCTGTGTACAACAGGGATTTTACATGGCGGCGCCCCCTTGTGTTCTCAGGAGATTTTACATGGTGGCGCCCCCTTGTGTTCTCCGGGGATTTTACATGGCGGCGCCCCCTTTTGTTCTCAGGAGATTTTACATGGCGGCGCCCCCTTGTGTTCTCAGGAGATTTTACATGGCGGCACCCCCTTGTGTTCTCAGGAGATTTTACATGGCGGCGCCCCCTTGTGTTCTCAGGAGATTTTACATGGCGGCGCCCCCTTGTGTTCTCAGGAGATTTTACATGGCGGCGTTCCCTTGTGTTCTCAGGAGATTTTACATGGCGGCACCCCATTGTGTTCTCAGGAGATTTTACATGGCGGCGCCCCCTTGTGTTCTCAGGAGATTTTACATGGCGGCACCCCCTTGTGTTCTCAGGAGATTTTACATGGCGGCGCCCCCTTGTGTTCTCCCGGGATTTTGACATGGTACTCTTCAGCACGTTTGTATATCATGTCACTGCCACGCGTTTGTTCTACAGCTGGACTGCGTTTCAGTGAGATCTGCCATCTGGAGCGGTATGCAGTGACCTCTGACCTCGCGGCTACGCCAAACAAACCTGGGGTTAGGTAACAAAATGGAGTTCTATGAAGTTGCTGAGAGAGATTTATCCAAAGTTACCATAAGCTCTGAAACCCAAAGGTGGAATCTGATTGGTTGCCGTTGGAAACTAAGGCAGTTTTCCCACCAGCTTTCATCTCCCCGGCAGCATAACCGCAGGTAGGTCATTGTAAAAACCGTGCACGGGTGCGCGATGTGCAGTAGCGTTCATGGCATCGCCTCGCTGTGAAAACTTCACCCCTTCACCATTTCTCCCACATTTGCAGAATTTTTCAGATTAAACTACTAGTGTGGCGAAACCAACCTCGCCACTGGGTTTTGGAGAGGACTGGCTGCTGGCCTCTTGCCCCTGGATTATGGGCCATATACTAACTTTTAAACCCCTGAACCTATTCAAGTGAATTTTGGATAGGTTTGTCCCCAAGTTATACTGTTTAAATTGTTGTTAGTTATATGTATGGCCAATGTAAACTCACAAAGTTGTAACAATTTATAATAAGTGTAACTTGTCAGCTTGGGAGGAAAATGCTGGGTGTGTTTCTATTGTGCCATTGTCCCATTGTGTGTTTAAATGGTGATGTCTGTCCTGTTGTCCTCACATGTGTATTGGCGATCTCCCTTTGTCCTCAGAGATAATTGGATTGCTCCTCAGGTTGTCTCCGGGACAGAGAAGAGGAGACCATGATGCATCACCCGAGTTCTCACAAAGGGGGTCATCTTCTTAAGGGGCTTCAGACCATGATGTTTAGTCACACGGTTGGTTTCAGGTCACGTTAAGCAGTTGGGCGGGGCGGGGGGGGGGGGGGCTGCAATTTCAATAACACTTATGTTGTAAATGTTGGGGAAAAAGCGCTAGCCGGGACGAGGACTGTCTTAGAGGCGCCTGATTTATGACAAGGGGCAAACTAAGAGTGGAGTAAAAAGCCAGAGCACAGAGGGCATGGATCCCTACAGGGGCCCCGACTATCCCTCAACACAGGGAAGAATCCTGATGGTGAATGCACTGGGATGCTCAGGCTAGAGTGCACTAGGGTGGATTAGGGGTGCAGGGTGCTTCCCTGTGTAGTGATTTTATTTTTACCTGTTTATCCACCGGCCCCCCACCACCACCACTGTATTCCGCAAGGTGTTATATCTAATTACTGTGTTGTTGGGGTGTTATGTCTACCTACAGTGTTGTTGGGGTGTTAGGTCTACTTACTGTGTTGTTGGGGTGTTAGGTCTACTTACTGTGTTGTTGGGGTGTTAGGTCTAATTACTGTGTTGTTGGGGTGTTAGGTCTAATTACTGTGTTGTTGGGGTGTTATGTCTAACTACTGTGTTGTTGGGGTGTTAGGTCTAATTACTGTGTTGTTGTTGGGGTGTTATGTCTACCTACAGTGTTGTTGGGGTGTTAGGTCTACTTACTGTGTTGTTGGGGTGTTAGGGAAGAATCCTGATGGTGAATGCACTGGGATGCTCAGGCTAGAGTGCACTAGGGTGGATTAGGGGTGCAGGGTGCTTCCCTGTGTAGTGATTTTATTTTTACCTGTTTATCCACCGGCCCCCCACCACCACCACTGTATTCCGCAAGGTGTTATATCTAATTACTGTGTTGTTGGGGTGTTATGTCTACCTACAGTGTTGTTGGGGGTGTTAGTTCTACTTACTGTGTTGTTGGGGTGTTAGTTCTACTTACTGTGTTGTTGGGGTGTTAGGTCTACTTACTGTGTTGTTGGGGTGTTAGGTCTACTTACTGTGTTGTTGGGGTGTTAGGTCTAATTACTGTGTTGTTGGGGTGTTAGGTCTAATTACTGTGTTTTGGACTGCTAGGTCTAATTACTGTGTTGTTGGGGTGTTATGTCTAATTACTGTGTTGTTGGGGTGTTAGGTCTAATTACTGTGTTGTTGGGGTGTTAGGTCTACTTACTGTGTCGTTGGGGTGTTAGGTCTACTTACTGTGTCGTTGGGGTGTTAGGTCTAATTACTGTGTTGTTGGGGTGTTAGGTCTAATTACTGTGTTGGGGTGTTAGGTCTAATTACTGTGTCGTTGGGGTGTTAGGTCTAATTACTGTGTCGTTGGGGTGTTAGGTCTAATTACTGTGTTGTTGGGGTGTTAGGTCTAATTACTGTGTCGTTGGGGTGTTAGGTCTAATTACTGTGTCGTTGGGGTGTTAGGTCTAATTACTGTGTCGTTGGGGTGTTAGGTCTAATTACTGTGTCGTTGGGGTGTTAGGTCTAATTACTGTGTCGTTGGGGTGTTAGGTCTAATTACTGTGTCGTTGGGGTGTTAGGTCTAATTACTGTGTCGTTGGGGTGTTAGGTCTAATTACTGTGTCGTTGGGGTGTTAGGTCTAATTACTGTGTCGTCGGGGTGTTAGGTCTAATTACTGTGTCGTCGGGGTGTTAGGTCTAATTACTGTGTCGTCGGGGTGTTAGGTCTAATTACTGTGTCGTTGGGGTGTTAGGTCTAATTACTGTGTTGTTGGGGTGTTAGGTCTAATTACTGTGTTGGGGTGTTAGGTCTAATTACTGTGTCGTTGGGGTGTTAGGTCTACTTACTGTGTCGTTGGGGTGTTAGGTCTACTTACTGTGTCGTTGGGGTGTTAGGTCTAATTACTGTGTTGTTGGGGTGTTAGGTCTAATTACTGTGTCGTTGGGGTGTTAGGTCTAATTACTGTGTCGTTGGGGTGTTAGGTCTAATTACTGTGTCGTTGGGGTGTTAGGTCTAATTACTGTGTCGTTGGGGTGTTAGGTCTAATTACTGTGTCGTTGGGGTGTTAGGTCTAATTACTGTGTCGTTGGGGTGTTAGGTCTAATTACTGTGTCGTTGGGGTGTTAGGTCTAATTACTGTGTCGTTGGGGTGTTAGGTCTAATTACTGTGTCGTTGGGGTGTTAGGTCTAATTACTGTGTCGTCGGGGTGTTAGGTCTAATTACTGTGTCGTCGGGGTGTTAGGTCTAATTACTGTGTCGTTGGGGTGTTAGGTCTAATTACTGTGTTGTTGGGGTGTTAGGTCTAATTACTGTGTTGGGGTGTTAGGTCTAATTACTGTGTCGTTGGGGTGTTAGGTCTACTTACTGTGTCGTTGGGGTGTTAGGTCTACTTACTGTGTCGTTGGGGTGTTAGGTCTAATTACTGTGTCGTTGGGGTGTTAGGTCTAATTACTGTGTCGTTGGGGTGTTAGGTCTAATTACTGTGTCGTTGGGGTGTTAGGTCTAATTACTGTGTCGTTGGGGTGTTAGGTCTAATTACTGTGTCGTTGGGGTGTTAGGTCTAATTACTGTGTCGTTGGGGTGTTAGGTCTAATTACTGTGTCGTTGGGGTGTTAGGTCTAATTACTGTGTCGTTGGGGTGTTAGGTCTAATTACTGTGTCGTTGGGGTGTTAGGTCTAATTACTGTGTCGTTGGGGTGTTAGGTCTAATTACTGTGTCGTCGGGGTGTTAGGTCTAATTACTGTGTCGTCGGGGTGTTAGGTCTAATTACTGTGTCGTCGGGGTGTTAGGTCTAATTACTGTGTCGTCGGGGTGTTAGATCTAATTACTGTGTCGTCGGGGTGTTAGGTCTACTTACTGTGTCGTCGGGGTGTTAGGTCTACTTACTGTGTCGTTGGGGTGTTAGGTCTAATTACTGTGTCGTTGGGGTGTTAGGTCTAATTACTGTGTCGTTGGGGTGTTAGGTCTAATTACTGTGTCGTTGGGGTGTTAGGTCTACTTACTGTGTCGTTGGGGTGTTAGGTCTAATTACTGTGTCGTCGGGGTGTTAGGTCTAATTACTGTGTCGTCGGGGTGTTAGGTCTAATTACTGTGTCGTTGGGGTGTTAGGTCTAATTACTGTGTTGTTGGGGTGTTAGGTCTAATTACTGTGTTGGGGTGTTAGGTCTAATTACTGTGTCGTTGGGGTGTTAGGTCTACTTACTGTGTCGTTGGGGTGTTAGGTCTACTTACTGTGTCGTTGGGGTGTTAGGTCTAATTACTGTGTCGTTGGGGTGTTAGGTCTAATTACTGTGTCGTTGGGGTGTTAGGTCTAATTACTGTGTCGTTGGGGTGTTAGGTCTAATTACTGTGTCGTTGGGGTGTTAGGTCTAATTACTGTGTCGTTGGGGTGTTAGGTCTAATTACTGTGTCGTTGGGGTGTTAGGTCTAATTACTGTGTCGTTGGGGTGTTAGGTCTAATTACTGTGTCGTTGGGGTGTTAGGTCTACTTACTGTGTCGTTGGGGTGTTAGGTCTAATTACTGTGTCGTTGGGGTGTTAGGTCTAATTACTGTGTCGTTGGGGTGTTATGTGCTTCCCTTATTGCTGGGGTTTTATTGCACATTTATTAAAGCTTACGTTTTAGAGATTCTCACCCTCTGTGCTCTGCTTTACTGTGTAGTATGATTCCAGTCACCTGATTACAACCTTACGCATGTTTTTTTCGGAGTAGAAAGACAGCCTTAGGGCCCATTCACATGACCGTATTAATGTGTCCGCAGCCGTTCCACTATTTTGTATGTGAAATGGATGAGGACCCATTCATTTCAATAGGGCCACCAAAGATGCGGTCAACACTGTGTGTTTTCCGCATCCACACGTACGTTCCACAGGCCCTCAAAAAAGATAAAAGCGTGCCCTATTCTCCTCCGTATCACGGACAAGGACAGGTCTGCTCTAACGAGGTCCAGACGTTCCTTTCCGCAAAATGAGCAACATACGTGGACAGCATCCTTGTTTTTCAGATCCCCATGCACATGACCGGCATGGTCACGTGCATGACGCCTAACAATAAAGAAAATCAAGGATTTGGAAAGGCAGAGTCAAAATCCAGACCTGAATCCTATTAGATGCTATGAAAGGACCTGCCCGACAACCCTACAGGAAATCTGTCCCCCGACCTCCCTGACAACTGCTACCTTACACACATTGCTGGCCTGCACCGCATTAAAATGCTGATTTTTCCTTTCTTGAGCCAAAGCTCCAGTCCCAATTTATGATACAATGTCTTAATATGCAAATTATGACTTTGGTGCAATGAGGGTGTGACCATTGCACTTGTTGCACCCAAACTCCCTTCATTTCTGTGCCCAAACCCTCCATCGCTGTTTCGACTGACAGGTCCATGCAGTGGCAAAGCAGCCAGAGAGGGACTGGCCATAGAGTGGAGCTTGGGTGCAGGAAGAGCAATGGTGATGCCTTTATTGCAACAAAAGCATATTAAGATATTAACCACCTCCCGACTGCCTAACCCAGGATTGCGTCCTGCGGGCGGCCGAGTTATTCCTCCTGGACGCATCGGTGCGTCCTCTCGCGAGACGCGAGATTTCCTGTGAACGCGCGCACACAGGAGCGCGCGTTCACAGGATCGGGAGGTAAACGAATGGATCTACAGCCTGACAACGGCGATCATTCGCTGGCAGGCTGTAGATGCGATTTTTATAACCCTTAACAGGTATATTAGACGCTGTTTTGTTAACAGAATCTAATATACCTGCTACCTGGTCCTCTGGTGGTCCCCTTTGCTTGGATCGACCACCAGAGGACACAGGCAGCTCTGTAAGTAGCACCAAACACCACACTACACTACACTCCCCCCTGTCACTTATTAACCTCTTATCACCCCATATTAGACTCCCTGATCAGCCCCCTGTAAGGCTCCATTCAGATGTCCGTATGTGTTTTGCGGATCCGCGGATCCGCAAAACACATACGGACGTTTGAATGGAGCCTTACAGGGGGGTGATCAATGACAGGGGGGTGATCACCCCATATAGACTCCTTGATCACCCCCCTGTAAGGCTCCATTCAGACGTCCGTATGTGTTTTGCGGATCCGCAAAACACATACGGACGTCTGAATGGAGCCTAACAGGGGGGTAATCACCCCATATAGACCCCCTGATCACCCCCCTGTCATTGATCACCCCTCTGTAAGGCTCCATTCAGACGTCCGTATGTGTTTTGCGGATCCGCGGATCCACAAAACACATACGAACGTCTGAATGGAGCCTTACAGGGGGGTGATCAATGACAGGGGGGTGATCACCCCATATAGACTCCCTGATCACCCCCCTGTCATTGATCACCCCCCCTGTAAGGCTCCATTCAGACGTCCGTATGTGTTTTGCGGATCCGCAAAACACATACGGACGTCTGAATAGAGCCTTACAGCGAGTGATCACCTTATATACACTCCCTGATCACACCCTTGTCATTGATCACCCCCCTGTAAGGCTCCATTCAGACGTTCGTATGTGTTTTGCGGATCCGCAAAACACGGACACCGCGGATCCACAAAACACGGACACCGGCAATGTGCTTTCCGCATTTTGCGGATCCGCACATTGCCAGAACTATATAGAAAATGCCTTTTCTTGTCCGCAATTGCGGACAAGAATAGGACATGTTCTATAGGCTCTACAAAAAACGCAGTGTTCGTCCGATCAGGCCTGATCTTGTACGCACACTTGCGTTCAGTCCGCCCCACCGCAGTGACAGAATTTTTTTTTTTCTGATCACTGCAAAAACACTGTAAAATCTCTGCGGCGCAATAAAGATCACTTTTGAGGGGCATGGCGAGTTCATAGAAGATTTTTTTTTTTTTGGCACAAGTTAGCGGAAATTGATTGATTTTTTTTTCTTACAAAGTCTCATATTCCACTAACTTGTGACAAAAAATAAAATCTCACATGAACTCACCATACCCCTCACGGAATCATAATGCGTAAAATTTTTTAGACATTTATATTCCAGACTTCTTCTCACGCTTTAGGGCCCCTAAAATGCCAGGGCAGTATAAATACCTCACATGTGACCCCATTTTGGATATAAGACACCCCAAGGTATTTCGTGAGGGGCATGGTGAGTTCATGTAAAAAAAAAATTTTTGTCACAAGTTAGTGGAAAATGAGACTTTGTAAGAGAAATAAAAAATAAAAATCCTTTTCCGCTAACTTGTGTAAAAAAAAAATATTCTAGGAACTCGCCATGCCCCTCACGGAATACCTTGGGGTGTCTTCTTTCCAAAATTGGGTCACTTGTGGGGTATTTACACTGCCCTGGTACTTTAGGGGACCTAAAGCGTGAGAAGTAGTTTGGAATCCAAATGCGTAAAAAATGCCCTGTGAAATCGTAAAGATTCTCATTGGAATTTGGGCCCCTTTGCGCATCTAGGCTGCAAAAAACTGTCACACATGTGGTATCGCCGTACTCAGGAGAAGTAGTTGTCAATTTACAGAGATATTTATCTCACCCAGCATGGGTATATGTATAAATACACCCCAAAACACATTGCCCTACTTCTCCTGAGTACGGCGATACAACATGTGTGACACTTTTTTGCAGCCTAGGTGCGTAAAGGGGGCGAAAGTCCAACAAGTACCTTTAGGCTTTACAGGGTTGCTCACAATTTAGCCCCGCCCAAAATGCCAGAACAGTAAACACACCCCACAAATGACCCCATTTCGGAAAGTAGACACCCCAAGATATTCGCTGAGGGGCATATTGAGTCCATGAAAGATTGAATTTTTTGTCACAAGTTAGCGGAAAGGGAGACTTTGTGAGAAAAAACAAAAAAAAATCAATTTCCGCTAACTTGTGCCAAAAAAAAAACTTCTATGAACTCGCCATGCCCCTCACGGAATACCTTGGGATGTCTTCTTTCCAAAATGGGGTCACTTGTGGGGTATTTATACTGCCCTGGCATTTTAGGGGCCCTAAGACGTGAGAAGAAGTCTGGAATCCAAATGCCTAAAAATGCCCTCCTAAAAGGTACTCATTGGAATTTGGGCCCCTTTGCGCACCTAGGCTGCAAAAAAGTGTCACACATGTGGTATCGCTGTACTCAGGAGAAGTTGGGCAATGTGTTTTGGGGTGTATTTTTACATATACTCATGCTGGGTGAGAGAAATATCTCTGTAAAATGACAACTTTGTATAAAAAAATGGGAAAAGTTGTCTTTTACAGAGATATTTATCTCACCCAGCATGGGTATATGTAAAAAGACACCCCAAAACACATTGCCCTACTTCTCCTGAGTACGGCGATACCACATGTGTGACACTTTTTTTGCAGCCTAGGTGCGCAAAGGGGCCCAAATTCCAAAGAGTATCTTTACGATTTCACAGGGCATTTTTTACGCATTTGGATTCCAAACTACTTCTCACGCTTTAGGTCCCCTAAAATGCCAGGGCAGTATAAATACCCCACAAGTGACCCTATCTTGGAAAGAAGACACCCCAAGGTATTCCGTGAGGGGTATGGTGAGTTCATGTAAAATTAGATTTTTTTGTCACAAGTTAGTGGAATATGAGACTTTGTAAGAAAAATAATATATAAATAAAAAAAAATCATTTTCCGCTAACTTGTGACAAAAAATAAAAACTTCCATGAACTCACTATGCCCATCAGCGAATACCTTAGGGTGTGTACTTTCCGAAATGGGGTCATTTGTGGGGTGTTTCTACTGTCTGGCCATTGTAGAACCTCAGGAAACATGACAGGTGATCAGAAAGTCAGAGCTGCTTCAAAATGCAGAAATTCACATTGTTGTACCATAGTTTGTAAACGCTATAACTTTTGCGCAAACCAATAAATATACACTTATTGCATTTTTTTTTTATCAAAGACATGTAGAACAATACATTTAGAGAAAAGTTTATATAGAAATTTAGTTTTATTTGAAAAATTTTACAGCAGAAAGTGAAAAATGTCATTTTTTTGCAAAAATTTCGGTAAATTTTGATTAATATCAAAAAAAGAAAAAATGTCAGCAGCAATGAAATACCACCAAAGGAAAGCTCTATTAGTGAGAAGAAAAGGAGGTAAAATTCATTTGGGTGGTAAGTTGTATGACCGAGCAATAAACCGTGAAAGTAGTGTAGGTCAGAAGTGTAAAAAGTGGTCTGGTCATTAAAGGGGTTTAAGCTAGCGGGGCTGAGGTGGTTAAGAAAAGGTATCCCTCAATCAGATGAAGCCCCGCAACATGTCTAAGAAAGCAACAGTCAGGAAGGTCGGGGGCAGAAGAAATCTGCAAAGAAAAGTGGGACAAAATAGATTATATATACAGAGAACCTGTCACCATGTATTCTGCAGGCAGTGTGTTATAGAGCAGGAGGAGCTGAGCAGATTATATATAAAGAGAACCTGTCACCATGTAATCTGCAGGCAGTGTGTTATAGAGCAGGAGGAGCTGAGCAGATTATATATAAAGAGAACCTGTCACCATGTAATCTGCAGGCAGCGTGTTATAGAGCAGGAGGAGCTGAGCAGATTATATATAAAGAGAACCTGTCACCATGTAATCTGCAGGCAGTGTGTTATAGAGCAGGAGGAGCTGAGCAGATTATATATAAAGAGAACCTGTCACCATGTAATCTGCAGGCAGCGTGTTATAGAGCAGGAGGAGCTGAGCAGATTATATATACAAAGAACCTGTCACCATGTATTCTGCAGGCAGTGTGTTAAAGAGCAGGAGGAGCTGAGCAGATTATATATGAAGAGAACCTGTCACCGTGTAATCTGCAGGCAGCGTTTTATAGAGCTGGAGGAGCTGAGCAGATTATATATACAGAGAACCTGTCACCGTGTAATCTGCAGGCAGCGTGTTATAGAGCAGGAGGAGCTGAGCAGATTATATATAAAGAACCTGTCACCGTGTAATCTGCAGGCAGCGTTTTATAGAGCAGGAGGAGCTGAGCAGATTATATATACAGAGAACCTGTCACCATGTAATCTGCAAGCAGTGTGTTATAGAGCAGGAGGAGCTGAGCAGATTATATATAAAGAGAACCTGTTACCTGTAACTTTTTTTTTTAAAATATGAATTTAATAAAGTATGAACAGTATTTTCTCATATTTTTGGACATATGCATATTTTTTATTTAGAGAGTTTTATATTTGATGTGTGTTGTCCTGCCATACACTGTATTATCTGGATTCATGAGAATAGCTGGGCACTTGGTGCGGGTTGTGGAGCGATGTTTGTGTGGATTAGGTATATGAACATGTAGGAATCAAAGACTTACGCGTCGCACACGTCCTTCAGGACTGCAGACAGGGGTTTACTCTAGGAAAAGCACAGACAGATTAGGGTCCACTCATTGCCTTCCATGGCCCTGGGGCATCAAACACGTTTCCCATGATACCTCAAGGGGGGCATGCTATTGGCCACCGTGGGCTTTATAACAGATATATTCATTTATACAATTTAAGAAAGGTAATAGTAAAATCTCCACTACTTAGAAATGCAGTAATTATCAAATAGACATAAAGACGGAACTATTTTAGAGAGAAGCAGAGAAAAAAAATTGTAGAAAACATGTAGCATAGAATTGAGAAGAAACAGAGACCTTCAACATGATCTGCTAAATAAAGTCCTACAATGATAGAAATATCATGGGGTTCAGGACATACAGTACCTTCATTTACTCCTTCTACACACTGATTAAGGTGAGGAATACCTTCAGCGATATGGAAGGAGCCGCCATGACAGCTTTATGTTGGAATATATGTTTACGTAACATCAGATTCAAGAAAAGAATAACTAGGTGTATGGCAGAAAAAAAATCTTAAGTCCCTGTGCATGTGCAGTATGCAGTCTGTAGGCACCTTCCTGGACTATAGCCATGCACAGTATGCGGTCTGCAGTCACCTTCCTGGACTATAGCCATGCGCAGTATGCGGTCTGTAGGCACCTTCCAGGACTATAGCCATGTGCAGTATGCAGTCTGTAGGCACCTTCCTGGACTATAGCCATGCACAGTATGCGGTCTGCAGTCACCTTCCTGGACTATAGCCATGCGCAGTATGCGGTCTGTAGGCACCTTCCAGGACTATAGCCATGTGCAGTATGCAGTCTGTAGGCACCTTCCAGGACTATAGCCATGCACAGTATGCGTTCTGTAGGCACCTTCCAGGACTATAGCCATGCACAGTATGCAGTCTGTAGGCACCTTCCAGGACTATAGCCATGCACAGTATGCGTTCTGTAGGCACCTTCCAGGACTATAGCCATGCACAGTATGCAGGCACCTTCCAGGACTATAGCCATGCACAGTATGCGGTCTGTAGGCACCTTCCAGGACTATAGCCATGCACAGTATGCAGTCTGTAGGCACCTTCCAGGACTATAGCCATGCACAGTATGCGTTCTGTAGGCACCTTCCAGGACTATAGCCATGCACAGTATGCAGGCACCTTCCAGGACTATAGCCATGCGCAGTATGAGGTCTGTAGGCACCTTCCAGGACTATAGCCATGTGCAGTATGCGGTCTGTAGGCACCTTCCAGGACTATAGCCATGTGCAGTATGCAGTTTGTAGGCACCTTCCAGGACTATAGCCATGCACAGTATGCAGTCTGTAGGCACCTTCCAGGACTATAGCCATGTGCAGTATGCGGTCTGCAGTCACCTTCCAGGACTATAGCCATGTGCAGTATGCGGTCTGTAGGCACCTTCCAGGACTATAGCCATGCGCAGTATGCGGTCTGTAGGCACCTTCCAGGACTATAGCCATGTGCAGTATGCAGTTTGTAGGCACCTTCCAGGACTATAGCCATGCACAGTATGCAGTCTGTAGGCACCTTCCAGGACTATAGCCATGCACAGTATGCGATCTGTAGGCACCTTCCAGGACTATAGCCATGCACAGTATGCAGGCACCTTCCAGGACTATAGCCATGCACAGTATGCGGTCTGTAGGCACCTTCCAGGACTATAGCCATGCACAGTATGCAGTCTGTAGGCACCTTCCAGGACTATAGCCATGCACAGTATGCAGGCACCTTCCAGGACTATAGCCATGCACAGTATGCGGTCTGTAGGCACCTTCCAGGACTATAGCCATGCGCAGTATGCAGGCACCTTCCAGGACTATAGCCATGTGCAGTATGCGGTCTGTAGGCACCTTCCAGGACTATAGCCATGCACAGTATGCGGTCTGCAGTCACCTTCCAGGACTATAGCCATGCGCAGTATGCAGGCACCTTCCAGGACTATAGCAATGCACAGTATGCGGTCTGTAGGCACCTTCCAGGACTATAGCCATGTGCAGTATGCGGTCTGTAGGCACCTTCCAGGACTATAGCCATGCACAGTATGCGGTCTGCAGTCACCTTCCAGGACTATAGCCATGCGCAGTATGCAGTTTGTAGGCACCTTCCAGGACTATAGCCATGTGCAGTATGCGGTCTGTAGGCACCTTCCAGGACTATAGCCATGTGCAGTATGCGGTCTGTAGGCATCTTCCAGGACTATAGCCATGCACAGTATGCGGTCTGTAGGAACCTTCCAGGACTATAGCCATGCGCAGTATGCGGTCTGCAGTTACCTTCCAGGACTATAGCCATGCGCAGTATGCGTTCTGTAGGCACCTTCCAGGACTATAGCCATGCGCAGTATGAGGTCTGCAGGCACCTTCCAGGACTATAGCCATGTGCAGTATGCAGTTTGTAGGCACCTTCCAGGACTATAGCCATGTGCAGTATGCGGTCTGCAGGCACCTTCCAGGACTATAGCCATGCGCAGTATGCGGTCTGCAGTTACCTTCCAGGACTATAGCCATGCACAGTATGCAGTCTGTAGGCACCTTCCAGGACTATAGCCATGTGCAGTATGCGGTCTGCAGTTACCTTCCAGGACTATAGCCATGCGCAGTATGCGTTCTGTAGGCACCTTCCAGGACTATAGCCATGCGCAGTATGAGGTCTGTAGGCACCTTCCAGGACTATAGCCATGCGCAGTATGCGGTCTGTAGGCACCTTCCAGGACTATAGCCATGTGCAGTATGCGGTCTGTAGGCACCTTCCAGGACTATAGCCATGCGCAGTATGCGGTCTGTAGGCACCTTCCAGGACTATAGCCATGTGCAGTATGCAGTTTGTAGGCACCTTCCAGGACTATAGCCATGTGCAGTATGCGGTCTGTAGGCACCTTCCAGGACTATAGCCATGTGCAGTATGCGGTCTGTAGGCACCTTCCAGGACTATAGCCATGTGCAGTATGCAGTTTGTAGGCACCTTCCAGGACTATAGCCATGCGCAGTATGCGGTCTGCAGGCACCTTCCAGGACTATAGCCATGCACAGTATGCGGTCTGTAGGCACCTTCCAGGACTATAGCCATGCGCAGTATGCGGTCTGTAGGCACCTTCCAGGACTATAGCCATGCGCAGTATGCGGTCTGTAGGCACCTTCCAGGACTATAGCCATGTGCAGTATGCAGTCTGTAGGCACCTTCCAGGACTATAGCCATGTGCAGTATGCGGTCTGTAGGCACCTTCCAGGACTATAGCCATGTGCAGTATGCAGTTTGTAGGCACCTTCCTGGACTATAGCCATGTGCAGTATGCGGTCTGTAGGCACCTTCCAGGACTATAGCTATGCGCAGTATGCAGTCTGTAGGCACCTTCCAGGACTATAGCCATGTGCAGTATGCGGTCTGTAGGCACCTTCCAGGACTATAGCCATGTGCAGTATGCAGTCTGTAGGCACCTTCCAGGACTATAGCTATGCGCAGTATGCAGGCACCTTCCAGGACTATAGCCATGCACAGTATGCGGTCTGTAGGCACCTTCCAGGACTATAGCCATGCACAGTATGAGGTCTGTAGGCACCTTCCAGGACTATAGCCATGTGCAGTATGCGGTCTGTAGGCACCTTCCAGGACTATAGCCATGCGCAGTATGCGGTCTGTAGGCACCTTCCAGGACTATAGCCATGTGCAGTATGCAGGCACCTTCCAGGACTATAGCCATGCACAGTATGCGGTCTGTAGGCACCTTCCAGGACTATAGCCATGTGCAGTATGCAGTCTGTAGGCACCTTCCAGGACTATAGCCATGTGCAGTATGCGTTCTGTAGGCACCTTCCAGGACTATAGCCATGCACAGTATGCAGGCACCTTCCAGGACTATAGCCATGTGCAGTATGCAGTCACCTTCCAGGACTATAGCCATGTGCAGTATGCAGTTTGTAGGCACCTTCCTGGACTATAGCCATGCACAGTATGAGGTCTGTAGGCACCTTCCAGGACTATAGCCATGCACAGTATGCAGGCACCTTCCAGGACTATAGCCATGTGCAGTATGCAGTCACCTTCCAGGACTATAGCCATGTGCAGTATGCGGTCTGTAGGCACCTTCCTGGACTATAGCCATGCACAGTATGAGGTCTGTAGGCACCTTCCAGGACTATAGCCATGCGCAGTATGAGGTCTGCAGTCACCTTCCAGGACTATAGCCATGTGCAGTATGCGGTCTATAGGCACCTTCCAGGACTATAGCCATGTGCAGTATGCGGTCTGTAGGCACCTTCCAGGACTATAGAAATGCACAGTATGAGGTCTGTAGGCACCTTCCAGGACTATAGCCATGTGCAGTATGCAGTCTGTAGGCACCTTCCAGGATTATAGCCATGCACAGTATGCGGTCTGTAGGCACCTTCCAGGACTATAGCCATGCACAGTATGCGTTCTGTAGGCACCTTCCAGGACTATAGCCATGTGCAGTATGCAGTCACCTTCCAGGACTATAGCCATGTGCAGTATGCAGTCTGTAGGCACCTTCCAGGACTATAGCCATGCACAGTATGCGTTCTGTAGGCACCTTCCAGGACTATAGCCATGCACAGTATGCAGTCACCTTCCAGGACTATAGCCATGTGCAGTATGCAGTCTGTAGGCACCTTCCAGGACTATAGCCATGCGCAGTATGCGGTCTGTAGGCACCTTCCAGGACTATAGCCATGCGCAGTATGCGGTCTGTAGGCACCTTCCAGGACTATAGCCATGCGCAGTATGCGGTCTGTAGGCACCTTCCAGGACTATAGCCATGCACAGTATGCAGGCACCTTCCAGGACTATAGCCATGTGCAGTATGCAGTCTGTAGGCACCTTCCAGGACTATAGCCATGCGCAGTATGCGGTCTGTAGGCACCTTCCAGGACTATAGCCATGCGCAGTATGCAGTCTGTAGGCACCTTCCAGGACTATAGCCATGTGCAGTATGCAGGCACCTTCCAGGACTATAGCCATGCACAGTATGCAGTCTGTAGGCACCTTCCAGGACTATAGCCATGCGCAGTATGCGGTCTGTAGGCACCTTCCAGGACTATAGCCATGCACAGTATGCAGTCACCTTCCAGGACTATAGCCATGTGCAGTATGCAGTCTGTAGGCACCTTCCAGGACTATAGCCATGCGCAGTATGCGGTCTGTAGGCACCTTCCAGGACTATAGCCATGCGCAGTATGCAGTCTGTAGGCACCTTCCAGGACTATAGCCATGTGCAGTATGCAGGCACCTTCCAGGACTATAGCCATGCACAGTATGCAGTCTGTAGGCACCTTCCAGGACTATAGCCATGCGCAGTATGCGGTCTGTAGGCACCTTCCAGGACTATAGCCATGCACAGTATGCAGGCACCTTCCAGGACTATAGCCATGCGCAGTATGCGGTCTATAGGCACCTTCCTGGACTATAGCTATGTGCAGTATGCAGGCACCTTCCAGGACTATAGCCATGCGCAGTATGCGGTCTGTAGGCACCTTCCAGGACTACAGACATGCTCATGAGAGTCGCGGTCCTGCTCTAACAGCCCGGACCGGCAGGAGTGCCGACCCAGGCTGTTTAACGCTTTACATGCCACTGACTTGAATAGAGCTGAGCTGCAACTAGGCCGTATGACCGATGTACAGTGATGTGACTGGCCTAGGAAGAGGCCTCTTCTAACAGCTGATTGGCGGGGTCCTGATGACCTGCCCTGAGGATAAGATATTAATATATTTTCCTGGATAACCCCTTAGGGGTTTTTCACACGAGCGCATGCTGTGTGTGGAATCCGCTACGTAAAAAAAGCCAAACTGCGCTTTGGACAGCAGAGACACGGAGCAGTAACATGACTGGTAATGCTCCGTGCCTCTCTGTGATCTTTTTACTACAAAATCACGGTGACCACTTTATCTGACTGTGATTTCGTAGTAAAAAGAGGGGCACGGAGCGTTATCAGTCATGTTACTGCTCCGTGTCTCTGCTGTCCAGAGCGCAGTTTGGCATTCTTTCACGCAGCAGATTCCACGCACGGCATGCGCTTGTGTGAAAGAGCCATTAAAGAACAAATACATTGCAGCCATAGGGGGAGGATGTGGCAGCAGAGCAGGCAGCGCCGCAGTGATGGGCAGCTCCACCAATGTGCTCCGCTACACGGCCGTAAGGTAAATGCCTCATTAGTGATGTGACTGGAGTTCACTGTCCATATAGGACGCTGGGGTTCCGGAGAAACATGTCAGGGGGTGGCATGTGAACAAATAGAGGAAGCAATTTAATAAGAAGTGGTAGGTGGGAGCACGCTCCACCTTAAAATCCGCTGGCCGGGTTTTCAAAGACAGGTAATAAAAGTGGAGTTTTAAGGTAGCAATGACAAATGTCACGGGAGGCGATTCATAGCCAATGGGTCAGTTGGAAGTACGTTCATGTCCGAGACGCGTGCGGCCTGTCCATGTGTGGCCCATATCAGACCCCTGTCTTAGATCAACCATTTCTCCTGATGGGTTTGGACATTTCCTGTGGCCCTCGGAGTAAAAGACTTCTACTAAGGATTTCTCTCCTCTCGCATCCAATAGAATTATGTGAACTGCCATGATGGAATAGATTAGGTCACCGCATTTCGGAGATACGTGCAGTGAAGCTGATTGCACCGTGGGGGTCTCATTCAGACAGAAGTTACCTGGTTGAGCTCAATGAGCTGGGGGTAGGCGCCCATCATCTGGATGGCAATCTTCACTATATTCTTTGCTGGCTCCATGACCCCCAGTTTATAACTGCAGAAATAAAGCGTTAAACTAATATTAAACTCTTTAAAGGATCACTCTAGGCAGAAATTTAAAAAGAAACTCTTTGCCAGAGGGGCTGAGTTGTGTGCCCCGTCCACTGACGTCTCGGTGCGGAGAGGTGACTGCTGTACAGCCTTGGAGTCCTGGAGGGAGCAGAAGGCCCCAACAATGTAGGGGAAGTACAAATACCAACCATGGCTGCTTTATCCTTTATGACTAGTGTGGTCCTTCAAGATATCAAGGACATTCTGCATCAATTGCCTGCGGAGATGTTCTTCCTAACTACAGCATTGTCCCCGTGTCTAATCGGTGGCCTCTGTTATAAACTGCAGGTATTACGGTTCGTGCAGGCAGCATAGTTTACCTCGTAGTCATCAAGGCTTCTCCTCAAAGAATTACGGCTGCCAGAAAAACAGCAGCTCCTCTTTCAGTATCACGAGGGCCCCTGCCGACCACCTCATGGGGGGCTGACCTGCCTCTGGACTAACACAGTACAGTACACAGAGACATGCAGCAGGAATATACTCTGTGATGGCTGCACAGAGACATGCAGCAGGAATATACTCAGTGATGATGACTGGACAGAGACATGCAGCAGGGATATACTCAGTGATGATGACTGGACAGAGACATGCAGCAGGGATATACTCAGTGATGGCTGCACAGAGACATGCAGCAGGGATATACTCAGTGATGGCTGCACAGAGACATGCAGCAGGGATATACTCAGTGATGATGACTGGACAGAGACATGCAGCAGGAATATACTCAGTGATGGCTGCACAGAGACATGCAGCAGGGATATACTCAGTGATGGCTGCACAGAGACATGCAGCAGGAATATACTCAGTGATGATGACTGGACAGAGACATGCAGCAGGGATATACTCAGTGATGGCTGCACAGAGACATGCAGCAGGAATATACTCTGTGATGATGACTGGACACAGAGACATGCAGCAGGAATATACTCTGTGATCACTGGACAGAGACATGCAGCAGGAATATACTCAGTGATGATGACTGGACACAGAGACATGCAGCAGGAATATACTCAGTGATGGCTGCACAGAGACATGCAGCAGGAATATACTCAGTGATGATGACTGGACACAGAGACATGCAGCAGGAATATACTCAGTGATGGCTGCACAGAGACATGCAGCAGGAATATACTCAGTGATGATGACTGGACAGAGACATGCAGCAGGAATATACTCAGTGATGATGACTGGACACAGAGACATGCAGCAGGAATATACTCTGTGATGGCTGCACAGAGACATGCAGCAGGAATATACTCAGTGATGATGACTGGACAGAGACATGCAGCAGGAATATACTCAGTAATGATGACTGGACACAGAGACATGCAGCAGGAATATACTCTGTGATGATGACAGTACACAGAGACATGCAGCAGGGATATACTCAGTGATGGCTGCACAGAGACATGCAGCAGGAATATACTCAGTGATGATGACTGGACAGAGACATGCAGCAGGAATATACTCAGTGATGATGACTGGACAGAGACATGCAGCAGGGATATACTCAGTGATGACTGGACAGAGACATGCAGCAGGAATATACTCAGTAATGATGACTGGACACAGAGACATGCAGCAGGAATATACTCTGTGATGATGACTGGACACAGAGACATGCAGCAGGGATATACTCAGTGATGGCTGCACAGAGACATGCAGCAGGAATATACTCAGTGATGATGACTGGACAGAGAGACATGCAGCAGGAATATACTCTGTGATGATGACTGGACACAGAGACATGCAGCAGGAATATACTCAGTGATGATGACTGGACAGAGACATGCAGCAGGAATATACTCAGTGATGATGACTGGACAGAGACATGCAGCAGGAATATACTCTGTGATGATGACTGGACAGAGACATGCAGCAGGAATATACTCAGTGATGACGGCTGGATAGAGACATGCAGCAGGAATATACTCAGTAATGATGACTGGACACAGAGACATGCAGCAGGAATATACTCAGTGATGATGACTGGACAGAGACATGCAGCAGGAATATACTCAGTGATGATGACTGGACACAGAGACATGCAGCAGGAATATACTCAGTGATAATGACTGGACAGAGACATGCAGCAGGAATATACTCAGTAATGATGACTGGACACAGAGACATGCAGCAGGAATATACTCAGTGATGATGACTGGACAGAGACATGCAGCAGGAATATACTCAGTGATGATGACTGGACAGAGACATGCAGCAGGAATATACTCAGTGATGATGACTGGACAGAGACATGCAGCAGGGATATACTCTGTGATAATGACTGGACAGAGACATGCAGCAGGAATATACTCAGTGATGATGACTGGACAGAGACATGCAGCAGGAATATACTCAGTGATGACTGGACAGAGACATGCAGCAGGAATATACTCAGTGATGATGACTGGACAGAGACATGCAGCAGGAATATACTCAGTGATGATGACTGGACAGAGACATGCAGCAGGAATATACTCAGTGATGGCTGCACAGAGACATGCAGCAGGAATATACTCAGTGATGACTGGACAGAGACATGCAGCAGGAATATACTCAGTGATGATGACTGGACAGAGACATGCAGCAGGAATATACTCAGTGATGATGGCTGGACACAGAGACATGCAGCAGGAATATACTCAGTGATGATGACTGGACAGAGACATGCAGCAGGGATATACTCTGTGATGATGACTGGACAGAGACATGCAGCAGGAATATACTCAGTGATGATGACTGGACAGAGACATGCAGCAGGGATATACTCAGTGATGATGACTGGACAGAGACATGCAGCAGGAATATACTCAGTGATAATGACTGGACAGAGACATGCAGCAGGAATATACTCTGTGATAATGACTGGACAGAGACATGCAGCAGGGATATACTCAGTGATGATGACTGGACAGAGACATGCAGCAGGGATATACTCAGTGATGATGACTGGACAGAGACATGCAGCAGGAATATACTCAGTGATGATGACTGGACAGAGACATGCAGCAGGAATATACTCAGTGATGACTGGACAGAGACATGCAGCAGGAATATACTCAGTGATGATGACTGGACAGAGACATGCAGCAGGAATATACTCAGTAATGATGACTGGACAGAGACATGCAGCAGGGATATACTCAGTGATGATGACTGGACAGAGACATGCAGCAGGAATATACTCTGTGATAATGACTGGACAAAGACATGCAGCAGGAATATACTCTGATGACGGTTGGACAGAGACATGCAGCAGGAATATACTCGGATGACGGTTGGACAGAGACATGCAGCAGGAATATACTCTGTAATGACAGTTGGACAGAGACATGCAGCAGGAATATACTCTGATGACGGTTGGACAGAGACATGCAGCAGGGATATACTCTGATGACGGTTGGACAGAGACATGCAGCAGGAATATACTCGGATGACGGTTGGACAGAGACATGCAGCAGGAATATACTCTGATGACGGTTGGACAGAGACATGCAGCAGGAATATACTCGGATGACGGTTGGACAGAGACATGCAGCAGGAATATACTCAGTGATGATGACTGGACAGAGACATGCAGCAGGGATATACTCAGTGATGATGACTGGACAGAGATATGCAGCAGGAATATACTCTGATGACGGTTGGACAGAGACATGCAGCAGGAATATACTCTGATGACGGTTGGACAGAGACATGCAGCAGGAATATACTCGGATGACGGTTGGACAGAGACATGCAGCAGGAATATACTCTGATGACGGTTGGACAGAGACATGCAGCAGGAATATACTCGGATGACGGTTGGACAGAGACATGCAGCAGGAATATACTCAGTGATGACGGCTGGACAGAGACATGCAGCAGGAATATACTCTGATGACGGTTGGACAGAGATATGCAGCAGGAATATACTCTGATGACGGTTGGACAGAGATATGCAGCAGGAATATACTCTGTAATGACGGTTGGACAGAGACATGCAGCAGGAATATACTCTGATGACGGTTGGACAGAGACATGCAGCAGGAATATACTCGGATGACGGTTGGACAGAGATATGCAGCAGGAATATACTCGGATGACGGTTGGACAGAGATATGCAGCAGGAATATACTCTGATGACGGTTGGACAGAGATATGCAGCAGGAATATACTCTGATGACGGTTGGACAGACAAAGACTCTTGGCAGGAACATACCAAAAAGCACAGATCACATGCAAAAAAAAATAAAACCGCACAGGCCATAGTCGCCCACAGGGCTGGAGACCTGACACATTGGCATGGCGTGCAGGAGGGCACTGTATCTTACTGTAAATAGTTCCTCTTTACCTGAGACCTGCTTCCTGTCCCTCTGGAGCCGCAGAGAAAGGTGGAGACCTGGGGAGGAGGCTGTGAGGTGGAGGCAGGGAGGAGACCGGTCACGACAAGCCTGCATTCCTTTACTCTAGATAAGAATTCCTGCTGGGAGTGTCCATGTCTTGTAAGTCCACGTCCCATGGAGAAGACAATTCTGAACATGTCACCCTGGCGGCAGACCCCCCAGATATCATAGCCCTCAGCATGCATTTCTCCAGGAACCAAAGGGTGTATTAAACATATGAACGCTCGTTAGTGATCATCTTGCAGTCTAATGCCGCCACCGATTGGCCGATGAACAAGTAAACGCATGCTGAAAAAACAATCTGCTGCCGTTAAACCACTAGACAGCATGGGGACTAGCGATGGCATAGTGATCGCTCCTCGCCATGCTGTGGAGGAGATCGCTGCATGTAATAGCTGCGGTCTCCTCCGCCAGTGAGCAGGCAATTGCCGGGAAGGAATGACTCTGCCACATCGGGCTGTCTAATGCACCCTCAACTCTGAGATAGCGGCATCGGCCTCGTTAGTATAGACTGACCTAATGGGGCAAATTTACTAATCCTGTCTAAAATGGGTACGCCATAAACTTATACCTACCTTCATAGTACGGCATTAGTTCATCAAGATCAAACAAGGGATGGGTAGAAGTGTGAATTTTATCACAGGGGAGTGAGACCCAGATATTTGCACATTCTTATAAGCATTAACGTTACTTCATTTAAAAAATTAATCTAAGCCTTGTATAAACCCGTCCACTGTTCCTGCTGTGACCACGTCCTGAGGTGACTGCTCCACAGATTCACAGCTCTTACAGAGAAGAAGCCTTGTATAAACCCGTCCCCTGTTCCTGCTGTGACCACGTCCTGAGATGACTGCTCCACAGATTCACAGCTCTTACAGTAAAGAATCCTTGTATAAACCTGTCCCCTCCCTGCTGTGACCACGTCCTGAGGTGACTACTCCACAGATTCACAGCTCTTACAGAGAAGAAGCCTTGCATAAACCCGTCCACTGTTCCTGCTGTGACCACGTCCTGAGGTGACTGCTCCACAGATTCACAGCTCTTACAGAGAAGAAGCCTTGTATAAACCCGTCCCCTGTTCCTGCTGTGACCACGTCCTGAGGTGACTGCTCCACAGATTCACAGCTCTTACAGAGAAGAAGCCTTGTATAAACCCGTCCCCTGTTCCTGCTGTGACTACGTCCTGAGGTGACTGCTCCACAGATTCACAGCTCTTACAGAGAAGAAGCCTTGTATAAACCCGTCCCTTATTCCTGCTGTGACCACGTCCTGAGGTGACTGCTCAACAGATTCACAGCTCTTACAGAGAAGAAGCCTTGTATAAACCCGTCCTCTGTTCCTGCTGTGACCACGTCCTGAGGTGACTGCTCCACAGATTCACAGCTCTTACAGTAAAGAATCCTTGTATGAACCCGTCCTGTTCCTGCTGTGACCATACCCTGAGGTGACTGCTCCACAGATTCACAGCTCTTACAGTAAAGAATCCTTGTATAAACCCGTCCCCTGTTCCTGCTGTGACCACACCCTGAGGTGACTACTCCACAGATTCACAGCTCTTACAGTAAAGAATCCTTGTATAAACCTGTCCGCTGTTCCTGTTGTGACCACGTCCTGAGGTGACTGCTCCACAAATTCACAGCTCTTACAGTAAAGAATCCTTGTATAAACCCGTCCCCTGTTCCTGCTGTGACCATACCCTGAGGTGACTGCTCCACAGATTCACAGCTCTTACAGAGAAGAAGCCTTGTATAAACCTGTCCGCTGTTCCTGTTGTGACCACGTCCTGAGGTGACTGCTCCACAGATTCACAGCTCTTACAGTGAAGAAGCCTTGTATAAACCCGTCCCCTGTTCCTGCTGTGACTACGTCCTGAGGTGACTGCTCCACAGATTCACAGCTCTTACAGAGAAGAAGCCTTGTATAAACCCGTCCCCTGTTCCTGCTGTGACCACGTCCTGAGGTGACTGCTCCACAGATTCACAGCTCTTACAGAGAAGAAGCCTTGTATAAACCCGTCCTCTGTTCCTGCTGTGACCACGTCCTGAGGTGTCTATTCCACAGATTCACAGCTCTTACAGTAAAGAATCCTTGTATAAACCCGTCCTCTGTTCCTGCTGTGACCACGTCCTGAGGTGTCTATTCCACAGATTCACAGCTCTTACAGTAAAGAATCCTTGTATAAACCTGTCCGCTGTTCCTGCTGTGACCACGTCCTGAGGTGACTGCTCCACAGATTCACAGCTCTTACAGAGAAGAAGCCTTGTATAAACCCGTCCTCTGTTCCTGCTGTGACCACGTCCTGAGGTGACTGCTCCACAGATTCACAGCTCTTACAGTAAAGAATCCTTGTATAAACCCGTCCTCTGTTCCTGCTGTGACCACGTCCTGAGGTGACTACTCCACAGATTCACAGCTCTTACAGTAAAGAATCCTTGTATAAACCTGTCCGCTGTTCCTGTTGTGACCACGTCCTGAGGTGACTGCTCCACAGATTCACAGCTCTTACAGTAAAGAATCCTTGTATGAACCTGTCCCCTGTTCCTGCTGTGACCATACCCTGAGGTGACTGCTCCACAGATTCACAGCTCTTACAGTAAAGAATCCTTGTATAAACCTGTCCCCTGTTCCTGCTGTGACCACGTCCTGAGGTGACTGCTCCACAGATTCACAGCTCTTACAGAGAAGAAGCCTTGTATAAACCTGTCCGCTGTTCCTGCTGTGACCACGTCCTGAGGTGACTACTCCACAGATTCACAGCTCTTACAGTGAAGAAGCCTTGTATAAACCTGTCCATTGACCATGTCTGGAGGTGACTGCTCCACAGATTCACAGCTCTTACAGTAAAGAATCCTTGTATGAACCCGTCCCCTGTTCCTGCTGTGACCACGTCCTGAGGTGACTGCTCCACAGCTCTTACAGAGAAGAAGCCTTGTATAAACCCGTCCCCTGTTCCTGCTGTGACCACGTCCTGAGGTGAATGCTCCACAGATTTACAGCTCTTACAGTAAAGAAGCCTTGTATAAACCTGTCCGCTGTTCCTGTTGTGACCACGTCCTGAGGCGACTACTCACTCCACAGATTCAGAGCTCTTACAGAGAAGAAGCCTTGTATAAACCTGTCCCGTCCCTGCTGTGACCACGTCCTGAGGTGACTGCTCCACAGATTCACAGCTCTTACAGTAAAGAATCCTTGTATAAACCTGTCCGCTGTTCCTGTTGTGACCACGTCCTGAGGTGACTACTCCCCAGATTTACAGCTCTTACAGTGAAGAAGCCTTGTATAAACCTGTCCATTGACCATGTCCGGAGGTGACTGCTCCACAGATTCACAGCTCTTACAGTAAAGAATCCTTGTATAAACCTGTCCGCTGTTCCTGCTGTGACCACGTCCTGAGGTGACTGCTCCACAGATTCACAACTCTTACAGTAAAGAAGCCTTGAATAAACCCGTCCCCTGTTCCTGCTGTGACCACGTCCTGAGGTGACTACTCCACAGATTTACAGCTCTTACAGAGAAGAAGCCTTGTATAAACCCGTCCGCTGTTCCTGCTGTGACCACGTCCTGAGGTGACTACTCCACAGATTCACAGCTCTTACAGTAAAGAAGCCTTGTATAAACCGTCCCCTGTTCCTGCTGTGACCACGTCCTGAGGTGACTGCTCCACAGCTCTTACAGAGAAGAAGCCTTGTATAAACCCGTCCCCTGTTCCTGCTGTGACCACGTCCTGAGGTGACTGCTCCACAGATTTACAGCTCTTACAGTAAAGAAGCCTTTTATAAACCCGTCCCCTGTTCCTGCTGTGACCACGTCCTGAGGTGAATGCTCCACAGATTCACAGCTCTTACAGTAAAGAAGCCTTGTATAAACCTGTCCGCTGTTCCTGTTGTGACCACGTCCTGAGGCGACTACTCACTCCACAGATTCAGAGCTCTTACAGAGAAGAAGCCTTGTATAAACCTGCCCATTGACCATGTCCGGAGGTGACTGCTCCACAGATTCACAGCTCTTACAGAGAAGAAGCCTTGTATAAACCTGTCCATTGACCATGTTCGGAGGTGACTGCTCCACAGATTCACAGCTCTTACAGAGAAGAAGCCTTGTATAAACCCGTCCCCTGTTCCTGCTGTGACCACATTCTGAGGTGACTGCTCTTATAGTAAAGAAGCCTTGTATAAACCCGTCCCCTGTTCCTGCTGTGACCACGTCCTGAGGTGACTACTCCACAGATTCACAGCTCTTACAGTAAAGAAGCCTTGTATAAACCCGTCCCCTGTTCCTGCTGTGACCACGTCCTGAGGTGACTGCTCCACAGATTCACAGCTCTTACAGTAAAGAAGCCTTGTATAAACCGTCCCCTGTTCCTGCTGTGACCACGTCCTGAGGTGACTGCTCCACAGATTCACAGCTCTTACAGAGAAGAAGCCTTGTATAAACCCGTCCCCTGTTCCTGCTGTGACCATGTCCTGAGGTGACTGCTCCACAGATTTACAGCTCTTACAGAGAAGAAGCCTTGTATAAACCCGTCCCCTGTTTCTGCTGTGACCACGTCCTGAGGTGAATGCTCCACAGATTCACAGCTCTTACAGTAAAGAAGCCTTGTATAAACCTGTCCGCTGTTCCTGCTGTGACCACGTCCTGGGGTGACTGCTCCACAGATTTACAGCTCTTACAGTAAAGAAGCCTTTTATAAACCCGTCCACTGTTCCTGCTGTGACCACGTCCTGAGGTGACTGCTCCACAGATTTACAGCTCTTACAGTAAAGAAGCCTTTTATAAACCCGTCCCCTGTTCCTGCTGTGACCACGTCCTGAGGTGAATGCTCCAGATTCACAGCTCTTACAGAGAAGAAGCCTTGTATAAACCCGTCCCCTGTTCCTGCTGTGACCACGTCCTGAGGTGAATGCTCCACAGATTCACAGCTCTTACAGTAAAGAAGCCTTGTATAAACCTGTCCGCTGTTCCTGCTGTGACCACGTCCTGGGGTGACTGCTCCACAGATTTACAGCTCTTACAGTAAAGAAGCCTTTTATAAACCCGTCCACTGTTCCTGCTGTGACCACGTCCTGAGGTGACTACTCCACAGATTCACAGCTCTTACAGAGAAGAAGCCTTTTATAAACCCGTCCCCTGTTCCTGGTGTGACCACGTCCTGAGGTGACTACTCCACAGATTCACAGCTCTTACAGAGAAGAAGCCTTGTATAAACCCGTCCCCTGTTCCTGCTGTGACCACGTCCTGAGGTGACTGCTCCACAGATTTACAGCTCTTACAGTCAAGAAGCCATTTTTTAAACCCGTCCCCTGTTCCTGCTGTGACCACGTCCTGAGGCGACTACTCACTCCACAGATTCACAGCTCTTACAGAGAAGAAGCCTTGTATAAACCTGTCCATTGACCACGTCCTGAGTTGACTGCTCCACAGATTTACAGCTGTTACAGTAAAGAAGCCTTTTATAAACCCGTCCACTGTTCCTGCTGTGACTGCTCCACAGATTTACAGCTCTTACAGTAAAGAAGCCTTTTATAAACCCGTCCCCTGTTCCTGCTGTGACCACGTCCTGAGGTGAATGCTCCACAGATTCACAGCTCTTACAGTAAAGAAGCCTTGTATAAACCTGTCCGCTGTTCCTGCTGTGACCACGTCCTGGGGTGACTGCTCCACAGATTTACAGCTCTTACAGTAAAGAAGCCTTTTATAAACCCGTCCACTGTTCCTGCTGTGACCACGTCCTGAGGCGACTACTCACTCCACAGATTCACAGCTCTTACAGTGAAGAAGCCTTGTATAAACCTGTCCATTGACCATGTCTGGAGGTGACTGCTCCACAGATTCACAGCTCTTACAGTAAAGAATCCTTGTATGAACCCGTCCCCTGTTCCTGCTGTGACCACGTCCTGAGGTGACTGCTCCACAGCTCTTACAGAGAAGAAGCCTTGTATAAACCCGTCCCCTGTTCCTGCTGTGACCACGTCCTGAGGTGAATGCTCCACAGATTTACAGCTCTTACAGTAAAGAAGCCTTGTATAAACCTGTCCGCTGTTCCTGTTGTGACCACGTCCTGAGGCGACTACTCACTCCACAGATTCAGAGCTCTTACAGAGAAGAAGCCTTGTATAAACCTGTCCCGTCCCTGCTGTGACCACGTCCTGAGGTGACTGCTCCACAGATTCACAGCTCTTACAGTAAAGAATCCTTGTATAAACCTGTCCCGTCCCTGCTGTGACCACGTCCTGAGGTGACTGCTCCACAGATTCACAGCTCTTACAGTAAAGAATCCTTGTATAAACCCGTCCCCTGTTCCTGCTGTGACCACACCCTGAGGTGACTACTCCACAGATTCACAGCTCTTGCAGTAAAGAATCCTTGTATAAACCTGTCCGCTGTTCCTGCTGTGACCACGTCCTGAGGTGTCTATTCCACAGATTCACAGCTCTTACAGTAAAGAATCCTTGTATAAACCCGTCCCCTGTTCCTGCTGTGACCACACCCTGAGGTGACTACTCCTCAGATTCACAGCTCTTGCAGTAAAGAATCCTTGTATAAACCTGTCCGCTGTTCCTGCTGTGACCACGTCCTGAGGTGTCTATTCCACAGCTCTTACAGTAAAGAATCCTTGTATAAACCCGTCCCCTGTTCCTGCTGTGACCACACCCTGAGGTGACTGCTCCACAGATTCACAGCTCTTACAGTAAAGAATCCTTGTATAAACCTGTCCGCTGTTCCTGTTGTGACCACGTCCTGAGGTGACTACTCCACAGATTCACAGCTCTTACAGAGAAGAAGCCTTGTATAAACCTGTCCGCTGTTCCTGCTGTGACCACGTCCTGAGGTGACTACTCCACAGATTTACAGCTCTTACAGTGAAGAAGCCTTGTATAAACCTGTCCATTGACCATGTCCGGAGGTGACTGCTCCACAGATTTACAGCTCTTACAGAGAAGAAGCCTTGTATAAACCCGTCCGCTGTTCCTGCTGTGACCACGTCCTGAGGTGACTACTCCACAGATTCACAGCTCTTACAGTAAAGAAGCCTTGTATAAACCGTCCCCTGTTCCTGCTGTGACCACGTCCTGAGGTGACTGCTCCACAGCTCCTACAGAGAAGAAGCCTTGTATAAACCCGTCCCCTGTTCCTGCTGTGACCACGTCCTGAGGTGACTGCTCCACAGATTTACAGCTCTTACAGTAAAGAAGCCTTTTATAAACCCGTCCCCTGTTCCTGCTGTGACCACGTCCTGAGGTGAATGCTCCACAGATCACAGCTCTTACAGTAAAGAAGCCTTGTATAAACCTGTCCGCTGTTCCTGTTGTGACCACGTCCTGAGGCGACTACTCACTCCACAGATTCAGAGCTCTTACAGAGAAGAAGCCTTGTATAAACCTGCCCATTGACCATGTCCGGAGGTGACTGCTCCACAGATTCACAGCTCTTACAGAGAAGAAGCCTTGTATAAACCTGTCCATTGACCATGTTCGGAGGTGACTGCTCCACAGATTCACAGCTCTTACAGAGAAGAAGCCTTGTATAAACCCGTCCCCTGTTCCTGCTGTGACCACATTCTGAGGTGACTGCTCTTATCGTAAAGAAGCCTTGTATAAACCCGTCCCCTGTTCCTGCTGTGACCACGTCCTGAGGTGACTACTCCACAGATTCACAGCTCTTACAGTAAAGAAGCCTTGTATAAACCCGTCCCCTGTTCCTGCTGTGACCACGTCCTGAGGTGACTGCTCCACAGATTCACAGCTCTTACAGTAAAGAAGCCTTGTATAAACCGTCCCCTGTTCCTGCTGTGACCACGTCCTGAGGTGACTGCTCCACAGATTCACAGCTCTTACAGAGAAGAAGCCTTGTATAAACCCGTCCCCTGTTCCTGCTGTGACCATGTCCTGAGGTGACTGCTCCACAGATTTACAGCTCTTACAGAGAAGAAGCCTTGTATAAACCCGTCCCCTGTTTCTGCTGTGACCACGTCCTGAGGTGAATGCTCCACAGATTCACAGCTCTTACAGTAAAGAAGCCTTGTATAAACCTGTCCGCTGTTCCTGCTGTGACCACGTCCTGGGGTGACTGCTCCACAGATTTACAGCTCTTACAGTAAAGAAGCCTTTTATAAACCCGTCCACTGTTCCTGCTGTGACCACGTCCTGAGGTGACTGCTCCACAGATTTACAGCTCTTACAGTAAAGAAGCCTTTTATAAACCCGTCCCCTGTTCCTGCTGTGACCACGTCCTGAGGTGAATGCTCCACAGCTCTTACAGAGAAGAAGCCTTGTATAAACCCGTCCCCTGTTCCTGCTGTGACCACGTCCTGAGGTGAATGCTCCACAGATTCACAGCTCTTACAGTAAAGAAGCCTTGTATAAACCTGTCCGCTGTTCCTGCTGTGACCACGTCCTGGGGTGACTGCTCCACAGATTTACAGCTCTTACAGTAAAGAAGCCTTTTATAAACCCGTCCACTGTTCCTGCTGTGACCACGTCCTGAGGTGACTACTCCACAGATTCACAGCTCTTACAGAGAAGAAGCCTTTTATAAACCCGTCCCCTGTTCCTGGTGTGACCACGTCCTGAGGTGACTACTCCACAGATTCACAGCTCTTACAGAGAAGAAGCCTTGTATAAACCCGTCCCCTGTTCCTGCTGTGACCACGTCCTGAGGTGACTGCTCCACAGATTTACAGCTCTTACAGTCAAGAAGCCATTTTTTAAACCCGTCCCCTGTTCCTGCTGTGACCACGTCCTGAGGCGACTACTCACTCCACAGATTCACAGCTCTTACAGAGAAGAAGCCTTGTATAAACCTGTCCATTGACCACGTCCTGAGTTGACTGCTCCACAGATTTACAGCTGTTACAGTAAAGAAGCCTTTTATAAACCCGTCCACTGTTCCTGCTGTGACTGCTCCACAGATTTACAGCTCTTACAGTAAAGAAGCCTTTTATAAACCCGTCCCCTGTTCCTGCTGTGACCACGTCCTGAGGTGAATGCTCCACAGATTCACAGCTCTTACAGTAAAGAAGCCTTGTATAAACCTGTCCGCTGTTCCTGCTGTGACCACGTCCTGGGGTGACTGCTCCACAGATTTACAGCTCTTACAGTAAAGAAGCCTTTTATAAACCCGTCCACTGTTCCTGCTGTGACCACGTCCTGAGGCGACTACTCACTCCACAGATTCACAGCTCTTACAGAGAAGAAGCCTTGTATAAACCTGTCCATTGACCATGTCCGAAGGTGACTGCTCCACAGATTCACAGCTCTTACAGAGAAGAAGCCTTGTATAAACCCGTCCCCTGTTCCTGCTGTGACCACGTCCTGAGGGGACTGCTCCACAGATTCACAGCTCTTACAGAGAAGAAGCCTTGTATAAACCCGTCCCCTGTTCCTGCTGTGACCACGTCCTGCGGTGATTGCTCCACAGATTCACAGCTCTTACAGTGAAGAAGCCTTGTATAAACCTGTACATTGACCATGTCCGGAGGTGACTGCTCCACAGATTTACAGCTCTTACAGAGAAGAAGCCTTGTATAAACCCGTCCCCTGTTCCTGCTGTGACTACGTCCTGAGGTGAATGCTCCACAGATTCACAGCTCTTACAGTAAAGAATCCTTGTATAAACCTGTCCGCTGTTCCTGTTGTGACCACGTCCTGAGGTGACTACTCCACAGATTCACAGCTCTTACAGAGAAGAAGCCTTGTATAAACCTGTCCGCTGTTCCTGTTGTGACCACGTCCTGAGGTGACTGCTCCACAGATTCACAGCTCTTACAGTGAAGAAGCCTTGTATAAACCCGTCCCCTGTTCCTGCTGTGACCACGTCCTGAAGTGACTGCTCCACAGATTCACAGCTCATTTACAGTATGTAAGGGGGTATTTTTGTACTGGCACACATTTTAAGGGTGTATTTTTGTACTAAAACATATAAAGGGGTATTTTTAATTAGCGTACATAAGGGGGTAGTTTCGTACTGGCACAGAGTATAAGGGGGTATTTTGTACTGGCACATAATATAAGGGGGTATTTTTTGTACTGGCACAAAGTATAAGGGGGTATTTTTGTACTGGCATAAAGTATAATGGGGCATTTTGTACTGGCACAAAGTATAATAGGATATTTTTGTACTAGCAGACAGTATAAGGGGGTATTTTTGTAGTAGCACACAATATAAGGTCGGATTTTTGTACTGGCACACAGTATAAGGGTTTATTTTGTATTGGCACATAGTACAAAGGGGTATTTTTGTATTGGAACAAATTATAGGGGGGTATTTTTGTACTGGTATACATCAGAGGGAATTTTTGGAAGAATAAGTGGTCTCTGACAGATCATTATTTCTATTGGTGGGACTTTGGGGAGCACTATTACTGTAGGGGCACCCTGGCACACTATCAGCACAATTATTTTTGGGAGACATTATGGTTAGTCTATTAGTGTTGGACACTATTTGCTTGGCACAGTTATTTTTTAGGGCACTGTGTGCTAATAATTACTGAAGGGGGCACTACCTGCATGGTACTAGTATTATCAGGGGGATTATCTGTTTCTGCAGCATAGTATTGGGGAGCACAGCGGGCACAGTATTGGGGATGCCAGGATGTTGGGAAGGTGGGAGGATGATGGAAAAGTAGGAAACTAAGAAGTATTTTTGTCAAACTGCAGAGATGGCTGAAAGAAATAATCATGGTGGTCTGGTCTGAATGGAGAAGATGAGGAAAGAGAACATCTACATCAGAGGAGACCTCACTGGATGTAAGAGGTAGGTGGTGCTGTATTATCCTGTATGTTTGGTAGCGCTGTATGCAATGTTAGGAGGGAAGATGCTAGGTCAAGAATTTGGCATGGGGAGAGAGTGCACCAGGGCCCATAAGCCTTTAGCGGCGCCCCGGTAGGAAAGGGGCAGTCAGTTCTAGGTATGCCACTGGCAGTGCCCCTTGTCTTTTCAGGGGATTTTACATGGAACAGCTTTTCTCCATATTGTTTGTACAGTCCATTTACATATTTGTAGAAGTTAGGCTGGGTTCACATCACACTCAGAGGTCTGTCATTTTTTGGATGGAAGTAAAATTCCTCCTTGCAGGACCCTTTCTCCCTTTTAAAATAATGGATCTTAGATGGAACGGACAGATCAGAGGAACGGAAACCTAAACGATGAAGTGAACCTAACATGAATCATATCCCCCCCCTTAGATGACTATTCTCAAGACCAAAGAAATTCTTTTAGTCTGTCCTCAGAACTAAGCCCCTACCAGTTTAGTAGCTCTTATTTGCACTTTTTTCCAGCTCTAGGGCATCATATTCTATAAGCTGGTGCCCAGAAGTGAACTGCATATTCCTGATGAGGCCTGATTGGGTTAAAATGGCAGACTTGACATGTTAAAAGGAGGGTGATGCTTGAAATCATTGTTCTTCCATTGTTAACCATGGTGACCTGCAAAGAAACGCGTGCAGCCATCATTGCGTTGCATAAAAATGGCTTCACAGGCAAGGATATTGTGGCTACTAAGATTGCACCTCAATCAACAATTTATAGGATCATCAAGAACTTCAAGGAAAGAGGTTCAATTCTTGTTAAGAAGGCTTCAGGGCGTCCAAGAAAGTCCAGCAAGCGCCAGGATCGTCTCCTAAAGAGGATTCAGCTGCGGGATCGGAGTGCCACCAGTGCAGATCTTGCTCAGGAATGGCAGCAGGCAGGTGTGAGCGCATCTGCACGCACAGTGAGGCAAAGACTTCTGGAAGATGGCCTGGTGTCAAGAAGGGCAGCAAAGAAGCCACTTCTCTCCAAAAAAAACATCAGGGACAGATTGATCTTCTGCAGAAAGTCTGGAGAATGGACTGCTGAGGACTGGGGCAAAGTCATATTCTCCGATGAAGCCTCTTTCCGATTGCTTGGGGCATCTGGAAAAAGGCTTGTCCGGAGAAGAAAAGGTGAGCGCTGCCATCAGTCCTGTGTCATGCCAACAGTAAAGCATCCTGAGACCATTCATGTGTGGGGTTGCTTCTCATCCAAGGGAGTGGGCTCACTCACAATTTTGCCCAAAAACACAGCCATGAATAAAGAATGGCACCAAAACACCCTCCAACAGCAACTTCTTCCAACAATCCAACAACAGTTTGGTGAAGAACAATGCATTTTCCAGCACGATGGAGCACCGTGCCATAAGGCAAAAGTGATAACTAAGTGGCTCGGGGACCAAAACGTTGACATTCTGGGTCCATGGCCTGGAAACTCCCCAGATCTTAATCCCATTGAGAACTTGTGGTCAATCCTCAAGAGGCGGGTGGACAAACAAAAACCCATTAATTCTGACAAACTCCAAGAAGTGATTATGAAAGAATGGGTTGCTATCAGTCAGGAATTGGCCCAGAAGGTGATTGAGAGCATGCCCAGTGGGATTGCAGAGGTCCTGAAAAAGAAGGGCCAACACTGCAAATACTGACTCTGCATAAATGTCATGTAATTGTCGATAAAAGCCTTTGAAACGTATGAAGTGCGTGTAATTATATTTCACTACATCACAGAAACAACTGAAACAAAGATCTAAAAGCAGTTTAGCAGCAAACTTTGTGAAAACTAATATTTGTGTCATTCTCAAAACTTTTGGCCACGACTGTACAGTATAGTTATTTTAATGTGGACTACCATGGGGTTAGTATGTATCTCTATCTAGCCAGCAACACTACTATTTTTTAACTCTTGATTACCATATAACAAAAAAATCCCTGGAACTTCTAGCTTCTCTATATGCCAATTAGGTTATCCTTTATGTCATGTTATTCCTTATGTGCAAATTTTTTGATGTGCCAATCATGTAATATGACGGTCAGGTCATTACAACTCTTTGTGACCTAATTCTTTGATGTGCTAATCATGCAATTTAACAGTCAGTTTTTTTTTTTTTTGTGACCCCGCGCTTTATGATATACTGTATATATATATTTATACGAGACATTCTTATTTTTTCAGTTTTTGTTTTTTACCAATTATACTTAGTTTTCACATGTATTATTTTGTTACCTTGTCCAAATGGACTTATATCTGCATTACATATGTCTTTGTAGGCGGTGAACAAGGTCCCGAATGCACCGAAACGTTGGCCATTCGCAGTGAAAACAATTTGCGGATGAAATACATATTTATTTATCTTGCATTCTATACAATTTTGGGACATTACCCCATCACAGAGCACCGGAACTCACAATTGAGTAGAGTTCCAACCATCCAATATTATTCTGATCTCTCTATCCCATCTGACCAATGATTGCTCAGAAAATCTGTCCGAGAATCTGTTGGTGTAACACAGGCTTTAGATAACGTCTCACCAGGTTGGGGGGTGGGACACCCTTCTTGGCATTGGGACATTGCTGTGTAGTTCTGGGCCAATGAGCCTGAATTGCAATGGCCTTCGTATTTTCTCGGGGACTCAAGACAGAGGAAAACCTTCCCCCAGAGAATGGAAGGACTGTCCATCACCAGATGCTAATCTAATTTGTTGAGAGAACAAAACTTCACGATTTTGGCATTTCCCATTTTGAAATAACATCCACCTGGGTGGTCCATCTGATTGTATACATCGTGGGTAAGACCACTCACCTGAGTGCAGAAAGTTAGGGCTGTATTAGACCTGCAGATAGTCAGCCAGATCTGCCTGTGTAAAGGTGCCGCCGATTAACCGATGCTCGTTTATTGGCAATCATAATTTTTTAACAGCCTAAAAAATCGTTTGCCGGCAACCAATGGCATTATGATCACTGCTCCCTATACTGTGGAGGAGATCACTACATGTAAATGTGTCTCCTCCACTGACGAGCAGGCGATTGTCAGGAAGGAACGCTTCTGTATGGGGACGAACGATGGTATTAGTGATCACTGCTCCCTATACTGTGGAGGAGATCACTACATGTAAATGTGTCTCCTCCACTGACGAGCAGGCGATTGTCGGAAAGGAACGCTTCTGTATGGGGACGAATGATGGTATTAGTGATCACTGCTCCCTATACTGTGGAGGAGATCACTACATGTAAATGTGTCTCCTCCACTGACGAGCAGGCGATTGTCAGGAAGGAACGCTTCTGTATGGGGACGAACGATGGTATTAGTGATCACTGCTCCCTATACTGTGGAGGAGATCGCTGCATGTAAATGTGTCTCCTCCACTGACGAGCAGGCGATTGTCAGGAAGGAACGCTTCTGTATGGGGACGAACGATGGTATTAGTGATCACTGCTCCCTATACTGTGGAGGAGATCACTACATGTAAATGTGTCTCCTCCACTGACGAGCAGGCGATTGTCGGAAAGGAACGCTTCTGTATGGGGACGAATGATGGTATTAGTGATCACTGCTCCCTATACTGTGGAGGAGATCACTACATGTAAATGTGTCTCCTCCACTGACGAGCAGGCGATTGTCAGGAAGGAACGCTTCTGTATGGGGACGAACGATGGCATTAGTGATCACTGCTCCCTATACTGTGGAGGAGATCACTACATGTAAATGTGTCTCCTCCACTGACGAGCAGGCGATTGTCAGGAAGGAACGCTTCTGTATGGGGACGAACGATGGTATTAGTGATCACTGCTCCCTATACTGTGGAGGAGATCACTACATGTAAATGTGTCTCCTCCACTGACGAGCAGGCGATTGTCGGAAAGGAACGCTTCTGTATGGGGACGAATGATGGTATTAGTGATCACTGCTCCCTATACTGTGGAGGAGATCACTACATGTAAATGTGTCTCCTCCACTGACGAGCAGGCGATTGTCGGAAAGGAACGCTTCTGTATGGGGACGAATGATGGTATTAGTGATCACTGCTCCCTGTACTGTGGAGGAGATCGCTGCATGTAAATGTGTCTCCTCCACTGACGAGCAGGAAATTGTTAGCAAGGAATGCTTCTGTATGAGGACGAGCGATGGCATTAGTGATCACTGCTCCCTAAACTGTGGAGGAGATCGCTGTATGTAAATGTCTCTCCACTGACGAGCAGGAGATTGTCGGAAAGGAACGCTTCCTTCACGACAACTGTCAGCCTCATCTACTGGTCTCATATTGGCCTTACAGTTGAGCCAGAGCCCTGTAAACAGTGGAGATTGATGTTCGCTTGCTGCCCGCCATCTCTGCCACATAAAACTCTTTATTTCTCCTTATTCTGAAAAATACAGCTGAAATGTTCCGTGACTCATGAAGGACAGGGTGTTAGCATGATAGCTTTGAGTTTGTTCAGGTTGGAGGGAAACGATTATTTGGACTGCGCCGGCCTTCCCGCTGTGTCACTCGCTGCACATCCCGTCTTTGCATATTGGTTTTGGATATCTCTTTTGAGGCATACTCACGGTATGCTTGCAGGGCTGCTTGTGTATCTTCGTACGTCTCGCACCCTCAATATCTGCCTCCTATGTATGGACGTGCTGTCACTTCGGTGCGCATGGCGCTGCGGCGTCCACAAGTTTATAACATTAGACTTTTACTGGTACCAGTGTCTAAGGGTCCATTCACATGTTCGCAAAATGGGTCCACATCCGTTCCGCAAACGGAGCCATTCATTTTCAATGGGGCCGCAAAAGATGTGGACAGCACAGTGTACTGTCCGCATCCGCACTTCCGTTCCGCGGCCCCGCAAAAAAATAGAACATGTCCTATTCTTGTCCGCAGACACGGACAAGAAAAGGCATTTCTATTATAGTTCCGCCCATGTGCGGTCTGCAAAATGCAGAACGCACATGGCCGGCGTCCGTGTTTTGCGAATCCGCAATTTGCGGACCACAAAACACTTGTGGACGTGTCAATGGACCCTTAGCCTGATTAAGAAGTTAGCTAAAAATATGGAATGGATTGGAAGAAGATCAAAAATAAGAAAAAGAAGGATGCATTGGACAAAGAGAAAAATAAAATCCATGTAAGCACAGAATATTGGTTGCTTCCAATCTTCCAATCCAGTCCAGATTTTTTTTTAGCAAACTTATCAATCAAGCCTATTAAGAAAGAACACCGCCATATTGAAACCACTGAGGAAGGTGTTGAGACAACACTGAAATGCGTCTGGTTGAAATATATGGCAGTTCAAGTGATACTGGTACCAGTAAAAGTGGAGGAGACATCTACCTGCAGCGATCTCCTCCTCAGTATAGGGATCTCCTCCATCACTCGTCCCCATACAGAAGTGTTCCTTCCTGACAATCTGCTCGTCAGTGGAGGAGACACATTTACATGCAGCAATCTCCTCCATCACTCGTCCCCATACAGAAGTGTTCCTTCCTGACAATCTCCTGCTCATTAGTGGAGGAGACACATTTACATGCAGCGATCTCCTCCACAGTACAGGGAGCAGTGATCACTAATGCCATCGTTCGTCCTCATACAGAAGCGTTCCTTCCTGACAATCGCCTGCTCGTCAGTGGAGGAGACACATTTACATGTAGTGATCTCCTCCACAGTATAGGGAGCAGTGATCACTAATGCCATCGCTCGTCCTCATACAGAAGTGTTCCTTCCTGACAATCGTCTGCTCGTCAGTGGAGGAGACACATTTACATGCAGCGATCTCCTCCACAGTATAGGGAGCAGTGATCACTAATGCCATCGCTCGTCCCCATACAGAATCGTTCCTTCCCAGCAATCGCCTGCTCGTCGGTGGTGGAGACACATCTACATGCAGTGATCTCCTCCACAGTACAGGGAGCAGTGATCACTAATGCCATCGCTCGTCCCCATACAGAAGTGTTCCTTCCCGACAATCGCCTGCTCATCAGTGGAGGAGACACATTTACATGCAGCGATCTCCTCCACAGTATAGGGAGCAGTGATCACTAATGCCATCGCTCGTCCCCATACAGAAGCGTTCCTTCCTAACAATCTCCTGCTCATCAGTGGAGGAGACACATTTACATGCAGCGATCTCCTCCACAGTATAGGGAGCAGTGATCACTAATGCCATCACTCGTCCCCATACAGAAGCGTTCCTTCCTAACAATCTCCTGCTCATTAGTGGAGGAGACACATTTACATGAGGTTTTCTCATGACACATTGTACTTCATGACAATGGTCAATTTGAGTTGATATATTTCACCTTTATTTATTTTAAAAAAATAATAATTACCAAAAATTGGGAAAAATTTGTAATTTTCAGAATTTCTCTGCTTTTAAAGACAGATACCTCATAAAATAGTTATTACTCTACATTTTCCATATGTCTACTTCCTTTTGGCATCAGTTTGTAAAAGTCATTTTATTTACTTTTTTGGATGTTTGATGGATGCAATTGCATTTTAGATGCAATTTTTAAGAAACTTTTCAAAACCTTCTTTTTAAAGGACCAATTCAGTTATGAAGTCTTTGTGGGGTTTACATAGTAGAAACCACCCATAAATGACTCCATTTTAAAAACTACACCCCTCAAGTTATTGAAATGTGATTTTACAAAGTTTGTTAACTCTTTAGGTGTTCCACAAGAATTAAAGGAAAATGGGGGTGAAATTTCACTTATTTTTGCAGATTTTCCATTCTAGTTAATTTTTCCTATAAGGCAGCAAGGATGAACGGCCAAACAAACCTCAATAGTTATTACCCTGATCCTGCAGTTTACAGAAACACCCCATATGTGGCCATAAACTGCTGTATGGGCACACGGTGGGGCTGAAAAGGGAAGGAGCAACATAAGGATTTTAGATGGCAACTTAAAATTATCCCAGTGAAATCTGCCATGTTGCATTTGAAGACACCCCTACAGTAGAAACTCAGGGTAGGCAGGGTTATGGCACAGCTTTTATATATTTTTTTTTTTGTTTAAGTTTACATTTTTTTTTACATTTTACTGTCGATCTTCTTGAGTAGGGCCTTTTTTTATTGCGGGTAGAGTTGACGTTTTTATTGGTACCATTTTTGGGTGCATAAGAATTTTTTATTGTTTAATACACTATTTTGGGGCAAGGTGATAACATTTTTTTTTTTTACTCCATTCACTTGAGGCGGTAGAGCATGTAAATTTTTATAGAGCCACTTGTTGCAGACACAATATCAATTTTTTTTTTTTTTTAAATAATAAAGATTGATGAAGGGGAAAGGAAAGGCCACTTTTACTGTCAACTTATTTTTCAAAAACTTTTTTTTCTTGCCGTATTGTACTACACTGACAGTGCACCTGGGGGCTGGGTCTCACAGGCTTCCATACATGGCAGACCCCAAGGCCTCTGTGAGGGTTAGGGGCAATGTGATCCTCTAATGTGCTGCGGTCATCATGATGTATTAGTACGTCAATTTGCAGGAAGTCCCTTCCCTCTGTGACGTAAAGGGGTTAAAGTAGTGGTGTCACCTAACAGTCAAACCTCTGTGGCTCCAGTTGACAACCGATGCATGTTTGGGTGCTCACCTGGAGTTGTCAGGAGTAGGCAGTGTCCTCAAATCCATGATAACATTTGTGTGATTTGACAGTCTTTACTGGATTTTGCGCCTCAGGGAAAGTAGTACGAATAAAGATGGGCAACATGACGGGTTCAGTCTATCAACAAGCAGGGACACACCAGATCAGTATCCCTTTTAGAGGATGTGGAGTTAATTCCCAGAGGAGCAGAAAAGAACTTGACCCATCTCTCTGCAGTTCAAATTCTAGGATCTCAATGTGGTAGCAGACCATCTGAGTTGTGGTTTTCATCAGATTACTCAGAGTTGGGGTAGGCTGGAAATGGACATCATGACTAGAAGACTGGAGACCTTCTGCTCTCTTTACCAGGAGGACAATACCTTGGCAGTGCTTTGCTCTGTCCATACCTTGAAGCTTCAGGTTGGTCTACATCTACCCTCCAATTTCCATGACAATGAGGGTAATAATTAAAATCAGGAAGGACCAAGCCACGGTCATGGCTCTGAATCCATTTTGGCCTAGGAGGTGGTGGTTTTCCCAACTCATTCAGATGAGATGAGGGCATTACTGGAAAGCTTCTCCCAGTGCAAAATGGGGTGTATTGTGGTACACAAGAATCAAGGGGATCTTCCTGATCGGATGTTCAAACAACATTACTGATGGATCTGATCATTTCATGCCACCTAAATTTTCTTTCAGAGGGTCTGGATAAAGGTCTAGGGGTTTCCACTTTGACATTCAAACTGTGGCCGTGTCAGCCTTTTTAGGAAAATTATTATCTTCAGATATCGATTATAAGATTCTGGATGGGAGCATTCCAGATTAAGACCAACCATTACTCAGTTGGATCTGTCCATGGTGCTGAGGGGCCTATGTACAGTTCCCTTTGAAGGAAGCCGATTGCAGGTTCCTTTCTCTTAAGGTTACTTTTGTTCTGGCCATAACCTCCGGTAAAAGAACTGGAGAGCTGACGGCCCTATCTGCTTCTGAGCCACACATTGTTCTCCTTCCCCATAGGGTATTGTAGAAACAGTTGCTATTTGCTCCACTAAAATGGCTTCATTTCCTAACCTGAACCAATTAATTTTTCTGCCAGTCATTTCCTTTGGGGAATCTAACCTTCATTTGTCAGTTGGATCTAGACGAGCCTTAAGGATTTATCTTTCTAGATTCTGTGATTTTCATAGAGAATTTACTTTATTCTAAAAAGAACAGAGGACAAAATCTCTAGACCTACTCTCAAGACTAGCATACACTTGGAGCTGCCTGAATTTGTAAAAAGCCATTCCACTCCAGCTGCTTCCAGTCTTGGGCTGAGAAGTCAGCTTCTTCTTGGGCAGAGCAGTCTCCTGGAGTTCTTAATCAAATTTCATTAAGAGTTTTCCAGGTTTTCTTAACTGACGACCTCTGAATAAGAAACCAAATCTGGCAGCACACTGTTATACACGCAAACAATGGAGCCAGGGATAGGATTGCTCTGGATTACAGCAGTACTATACATGAAACATGGAAGCTCTTCACACACATTTTTGGTCACCATATGTGTTGCGCCCATCTGCCAACGAACGTCAAGGTGGCTTCTGCAGATGGTTCCCTGACACTAACAGATCTGCCTCTCCTGGGCTAACCCAAGCCTCCAATGATCAGGGCGGTGTAGGAACTCTGCTTAGAAGCCCTGGGCAGATGGGCGGAGTGCTTAATCTAAAGGAGGGAGCTACCCTCTAAACACACTGCAAGAAAATTCAGACAGCTAACATACAGACAGCAAACAAAATATGGCAGTATCTAATCGGTGGGGGTCTGACACCCCTGATCAGCTATTTGAGAAGGCACCAGTGCTCGCAGTAGTGCCGTGGCCTTCTCTAGCTTTTCCCAGACGAGGTTACGTTACATTCATCGGTCACGTGGCCTAGGAGCAGCTCAGGCCCACTGAAGTGATGGGGCCGAGTGCGATACCAAGCACAGCCGTGATGAGATACTGAGCCGTCTATTCTAGCCGTCAAGAGGGCCCTGCATATGGGGGTTTTGCTGGCTAATTCTCCATTTTGTGCAGCCTGTTAGGATGTAAGGGAAGCATTGAATTCTAATGTTAATATGTTTTCCCTTAGTCCTAAGAGCAGCACAGATTTTCCTCTGTTAATTTTTCTTCTTTTCTATATACCACACAGTTTGGAGGAGCTAGTGTTAGGGAGAGGACGCCCTCTGCCTTCCAACTGGAGCATGGCGAAACTGTAGGGTCCAGTTACCATGACAATCTGAGTCCTTGAGGATCGATCCAGGCCTGTCATGGTTAAAGGGGTTTTCCGCAATTTTTTATTGATGACCTATCCTCAGGATAGGTTATCAGTATGTGATTGGTGGGGGTCCGACACCCGGGATCCCCACTCACAGGAGCACCTTTCCTAGGTCAGTGATGTCATTCATTGGTCACGTGGCCTATGAGCAGCTCAGCCCCATTCAAGTGAATGAAATTAAGCTGCAATACCAAGCATGGCCACTATACAATGTACGGCGCTGTGCTTGGTGAGCTGAGAGAAGGCAGCGGCTCTCCCAGGAGTGGTAATTGGGGAGCGTGCCGGGTGTTGGACCCCCACCAATCAGATACTGATTACTGAAAGGTCATCAAGAAAAACAACAACTCAGAAATCCCTTTTAACTGCCTGTAAAGCCATGCACCAAGTACGGCTCAGCAGGCAGGGTCTCAGAATCCCATAGTATTCTATTGCAGGGTATAAAGATCGCAGGTTCAAGTCCCTAAGGAGGCTAAAAGTTAGTGGGGGAGATTTATCTCCCTGCGCAAGAAAAGTGGCAGTAAAAAGTCGCAAAACTACACGTTTGACTTTTTTTTTTTCTTAATGCGTTGGTCTTGATTAATCTACCCCAAAGTGCAACATGAATCCTGTAATATCTAGATCCAAAAAACTCTGGTGTCATTTTTCTTTCGTTTTCCAATACAAGAGACGGTAAATTAAATAGTATCATTACAAAAAAATACAATTTGTCTTGCAAAAAAAAGTGCCTTTCATATGTCTGAAAACTAAAAAGCTATGGCTCTTGGAATAAGGACGGAGGAAAACTAAAGGCAAAAAGAAAACGGGCCCAGTCCTTAACTATGGACAGATGTCCACAAGGGTCACCAAGTTAATGGGTTCCTTTGGAAGCAGCAGCCTGAAGTCAGTCCTCGAGAGGTTCCCGCCGCTGATGGAATAGGATGAAACGGATGGGCTGCGGCATCTTACTGCTAAGAAATGCCGATTTTGGTTTCCAATCAGTATTTTTTTTACTCTGAATTTTCGATGTGATCTGCCAGGAAGGACCATCGTTCTCGCGCCTTTAATAAACCAGAGGTCCTGCAGTTACCAGTGTGGGTGGATAGTACGGTTTTGTGTTCCTATTGTGCCCATGATGCTCTGAAGTGTGCAGTTCATAGAGTCGCAGAATCCACAGAGATTGAGCAGTTAGTATCCAGATCACAAAAGAGAAAATGCGGATGCTACACTGACATATCAGGTCTCATTCACACTTGTGTTCTCTAGTCAGGATTTTGCCATCAGTGTTTGTAAGCCAGTGGGTCCAAAAGACAGAAGCAGCGCAGAGCTTCTATGCTTTGTGTAGGTTCCACGCCAGGTTTGGCTCACAGATTGGGTTGCGTGAACGAGGCCTTATGTACTCCTTAGAAGGTCTATAGGGGGCTAACTGCCCTGACACAACAATCTGCGCAGACAGATGGAGGCCTGAAGGGCCGAGAGAATGCGCAGGTGTAAATGCATTATGTGATTCACACACTACAGGTGCAAACACTAATAGCGGGCTCCACACTGCTGAAAAGGAGTGACAAGCTGTGCCTGTAGTGTAAACATAATAGTTATTAAAGTCCTGTGATTTCTGCAGCCTGGGCCCTGATTCCACAGACTCTCTCCATCAGTATGAAAGTGAAGGGGGGGACGACGACGTAAAAACCATGACCAGGCTGCAGCTCCTCCATATCTATACCATGGCAGCAACTTCTTCCATCTGAAGCACAAACAGCGGAGGACTAAATGGAAAAACTTGGCTATTTTTCATCTCCGGACGTATACTTTCATGTCAGGACCATGCACAACCAGAACCACAAAATCAGACAGAAGCAGCTGCAGCAGGGCTTTTACTTGTGTAGCGAGCTACTGGCCAAGACATAAAAAACACAAACCACAGAAATGAGAGACTAAAAACAGAACATGAAGAACGGCAAGAACAGAACCGTAGAAAAATAACTCTTTTATATCCACATAAACAAGGAGGAAAATATTCTAAAAAAAAAAACCGGGCAGTGCTGGCCACCAGGGGAAATCTGCAAGAACACTTGTGAGGCACAACCCAGGCTGGCACCACCAACGTCGGGTCGAGGAGCCGCTCCGCAATACACAAATAGCTTCTGTTTATCCAAACAAATCCAAAAATAGAAAACTTTCTTCATGTAGAGTAAGAATCTGCGTCCATATACACAGTAAGGCACAAGGCCAAGTTCAGAGATTGATGGGGACATCAAACATATCACAGACTCCTTCACTTTCATCCAAGTTGTAGACATAGTCGTGGTCACCGGGTGGTGGAGAAAGCCTGAGCAGAGGGGCGAACACTGGAAAGGGGGAGAGCCAGCATAAGATGGAGTAAGAGGAGGTCACTGCCGTCACCAGAGGAGAACAGAAACACTCACCTTCAGAGGACATCAACTCTTCCAGAAGGTCAGATGTCATGCATTCTGGATCACAAGAGTGGAAAACCGTTACTGGAATGTCCTACACAAGGTCTTAAAGCCGGCAGCTCACCATGAAATCACTTACCTTTCGTGGGATCAAATAATTCTGAGAAGTCTGTGGGTAACTCCAGCACTGAAAGGAGAAGCAATAGATAGGACACACCAAAACAATGGGAGGATCCTTTTAAACCTGGAAGGTCAATCTGATGCGTTCTCCCATTACTTACTGTCAGATGGATCAGAACTGATCGGTTGGAACGAGGTAGAAACATTCGGCAGGTCAGGACTGTTGTCCAAGGAGGCTGAAGATTGGAGAGGGCAAGTGTCCACACTTGGAAGACGACTTAGCCCTTTATCTTCTACTTCTGGGTCTAACACCGAAGACTCTAAATGAAAAATACACATTACAGTTAATGCGGATCAGATCCAACGGCACAAAATAGTTTCTTCCATGACAAACAAGAAAAGAGCAGCCAGAGGACTACTAGTCCCAGCCCGCCTGCTCTACAGTGCTAGGTCCCTGTACTCTGCATCTTGTCAGACACTGGGGGGGATTTAACAGAAGTCTTTGTTGGCTGCATTTAAGAAATGAGACGTCTTTAAATGACACTTTTGTCTAGATAGGTTACTTTAATTTCTCACAAAAAGTAATTAACTAACCACACCCACTTTTAAAAACTGGAGTAACAGATGTGAAAAAAATCACAGGTTTTTGTGCAAATAAGGTGACGCAAATGAGACGCAAATGTTCTATTGCGCAACTTTTTGAAGCCAGAATTCTGAAATGCAGGACAAGATAATCTCCCCACTAGGTTCTTTTTTTAATATAATATTTTTGATTTTATTTATATTTTAAAGTTCTAGGATGTTATTTGTATAATATGTGAACAATAAAAACAAAAAGGACTACATTAGTTCCGATATTTCTGATATAGGGTGGGTTCGCACTAGCGTCACGCCATTCTGTTATAGGTTCCGTTTATAACGGAATGGCCAGACGGAATTCAAAACGGAAGCCTTTAAGAGGCATTCTGTTTTGCTCCGTCCTAATAGAAGTCTATGGGCACCATAACGGATCCGTCCGGTTTCAGTTATGCAGGACGGAAAAACAAAAAGTCCTGTCGGCAGGACCAGACAGATCCATTATGCTGCCCATAGATTTCTATTAGGACGGAGCAAAACGGAATGCCTTTTTTTTTTTTTTTATAATCTTTTTATTGTAATTTTCAGTTACAGTACATATAAATAAAAAGGTATAACAAATACAAGTCATTCAAAAAAAAAAAAAAAAAAAAAAATTATATATATATATATATATATATATATATATATATATATATATAATCTTAACATTAATATTAGGACACAGGTGTAACATATACGCACATAATTTATAAATGTTTTAAATATTTAGTTTCCCCAGGGTGTTTTTTAATTTTTCTACATTATACCATTCTGTGTGTTGGAATGGAGTCATCAGATTTTCTATTTTTCTATTTCGGGAGTTTCAATAAAAGTTTTTTTATATATATATATATATATATATATATATATATATATATATATATATAATCTTAACATTAATATTAGGACACAGGTGTAACATATACGCACATAATTTATAAATGTTTTAAATATTTAGTTTCCCCAGGGTGTTTTTTAATTTTTCTACATTATACCATTCTGTGTGTTGGAATGGAGTCATCAGATTTTCTATTTCGGGAGTTTCAATAAAAGTTTTTTTCTTTGTTATTGAATATCTCCATACACATCATGTATTTCATTTGGGATATTACTGCAGTTGTGGGGGTGGAGCGGTGTGTCCACGAGTCCGTGATACACGCCGCACTATTAGTAGATAAAAGATGGATTATTTGAGGAATTTGTGATGTTTGATTTTTTTCTGTCTTTTTTTAGAACTGATAATCTGGGAACTTTCAGGCCGATAGCCAATAATTTATAACGATATTCTGTGAATTTTCATTTTTGAAAAAATAAAATAAAATCCTACACAAATCTGCTGAAAATGAATATGTTTATTGTTAATGTGTAGTTTTTTTTTTGTAAATCTTTCTTTTTCATTTATACTTAATATTTTGTTTTTTTTTTACTTTATTTTTTTTACTAACTTTTAGCCCCCTTAGGGACTAGAACCCTTGTCCTATTCACCCTGATAGAAGCTCACACTGTCCCTGCTGCCCTGGGCTCTGTGCACACTGACTAGAGCAGCCAGACTTTAATAGCGTCCTGGCTGCCATGGTAACCGATCGGAGCCCCAGGATTACACTGCTGGGGCTCCGATCAGAACTGCCACTGAGGAGGGGATCCTGTGGCCACTGCCACCAATGATTAATACTGGTGGGTTTGGGTGGGTGGGGCGCACTGCGCGACCAATGTTTTTAATACTGGGGTTTGGGGGGGGGGGGGGGGCACTGCACTACCAATGATTAATACTGGTGGGGGGGCACTGCGCTACCAATGCTTTTAATACTGGGGTTGGGGGAACACACTGCACCACCAATGTTTTTAATACTGGGGTTGGCGGGGCACACTGCGCCACCAATGAAGATAACTCGTAACTCTCTCATTCATTCGTATACAGGAGGCGGGAGCTGGCTGCAGAATCACATAGCCGACTCCCGACCTCTATGACAAGTAGCTGCGATCTGTATATGAATTAACGAGAGTTATCTTCATTAGTGGCGCAGTGCCCACAGCCCCTCCCCTCATTGGTGGCGCAGTGCCCACAGCCCCGCCCCTCCTCTTGTCCTCCCTCCCCTCATTGGTGGCGCAGTGCCCACAGCCACGCCCCTCCTCTTGTCCTCCCTCCCCTCATTGGTGGCGCAGTGCCCACAGCCCCTCCCCTCCTCTTGTCCTCCCTCCCCTCATTAGTGGCGCAGTGCCCACAGCCCCTCCTCTCATTGGTGGCGCAGTGCCCACAGCCCCGCCCCTCCTCTTGTCCTCCCTCCCCTCATTGGTGGCGCAGTGCCCACAGCCCGGCCCCTCCTCTTGTCCTCCCTCCCCTCATTGGTGGCGCAGTGCCCACAGCCCCTCCTCTTGTCCTCCCTCCCCTCATTAGTGGCGCAGTGCCCACAGCCCCGCCCCTCCTCTTGTCCTCCCTCCTCTCATTGGTGGCGCAGTGCCCACAGCCCCTCCCCTCCTCTTGTCCTCCCTCCCCTCATTGGTGGCGCAGTGCCCACAGCCCCGCCCCTCCTCTTGTCCTCCCTCCTCTCATTGGTGGCAGCAGCAGCACAGGGGGCGGGAGGGAGACACTGCTTCCTTCTCCCCTGTGCTGCTGATGGAACACGGAGAGCCCTGACAGCAGCGCGATCCTTGTTCCCAATACATTATCGGTATAATCGGCAAAATAGATGCCGATACCGATAACTTTCAAAATCCTGAATATCGGCCGATAATATCGGTAAAACCGATAATCGGTCAATCCCTAAATGAAATATATATGATATCGGGTCTAGTGGTCTGGTTATTTTCCAGTGTGCCTCTGTATATTGTTGGATGTTTTGCCAGAAGTTTTGAATGTTACTGCTCGTCCATAATCCGTGCCATGGGTCTGTGTTTGAGGAGTTACATTTAGGACAGTTTGTTATTCTTTTTGGATTTTTATCATTTTTTGGGATGTTAAATCCTAGATATGCTTTATTTATTATTTTGAAAATAACCCGTCAGCGGGAAGATATTTACGGGCGGTATGTACCGTATATATCAATTTTATCACAAAGTACCACCTATTATAAAACGTAGCCTTTAATAAATTTCGTATAAAAAACAACCCCACAAATAACACAAAAAGAAAAAAAGAGAAGAACAACAATGCCTTTAGAATTAGCATTAGATATGATGTGGACCGGGTGTTCCTGAATCCTCCAAGATGCTGGAGGAGACTGTTCTCTGGGTAGGGTCGCGGCATTTGATCTGGGACCTGTCCCTAATGCTGACCCTTTTCTTAATAGTCCCTGCCCCGATAGGGGCGATCCTGTTATCAGGAACCTCCTGTATGCCCTAGGATGGCCCTGAAGACAGGCGACACAGGCAGAGCCATATGGTATGCCCAATATTGATGTATTGTGGCCTATTCTAGATACAAAAAAATAATAAATGCTCAGTACACATAGTTGTTATAGTAGATATTAAATAAATGCTGAGTACACAATGTCGTTCTTCTAGATACAAAAATAATGATGCTCAGTACACACGGTTATCTTTATAGATATCAAGTAAATGCTGAGTACATAGCTATATTTTCTATTGCAGAAATGATACTATCGACAACTAGATGCCAAGTGCACTGTTCGCCAGTTTATAATACAATGATATAGGTGCGTAAGCTATTGCAATCGGCAACACCACCCTTTAGGCCCCTAAATCCCAACTCGTTTCGCCCACAACAATAACCTGGGCATCTAATACAGTGTCCCAATAGGCATCATACATAGATAAAAATCTATTATCCCACAAATGACAATGATAGATTTGTCATTTTCAGCAGACAATTTGTGCGATAAACCATATAACTAGTCCGACATATGGACCAGGACGTGCCCCTCAAAACAACAAGATTCCCATAGGCTTCAGGGAAATGTGGTGCATAAATGATATTGCACCATATTAATATGTCAATGGTACTTGCGTGCCCCAGAATAGAGGATCAAGGCGATCTCGTGGAGTAACTGGTTACCACATTACTCCGGACGCATCGGTATCTCACTGGATTGAAAATGAGGTCCATTGTATTATTGTGAAGAATGTTTCTTTCCATCTTTCGCTGTATGTACATTTTTTGACTTTTGATCATCCTAATTTTTTTTGTATGCTTTCATCTGAAAGCTGAAGGGTCCATGTCGTAAAAAGTTTTTGGATATGTGTATGTGAATAGAGCTTTTGTAAGTTTTTATATAGCTTTGAAATTAACGGATGATTTTGAGGTGTTTTCAGTAAAAGATGAAATGTTGTTTCTGTAGATTCTTTCATCTAGATTAGAGAAAAGAGGAGATTCGTGCGTAGGCGAGGAACTGGTTATTTTTTAGGTTATATTTTTATTTATTTTTCTGTGAGCCATCTTTTGTCAGATTCATGCATTAGTTGCCCCGCTGTGTGGATTACCTTCTATATGGCTCCATAGCGGCATGTGTTTAGATAATACGGTAGTTTGTGTGTTTTTCGGATCTCTTTCCATGTTATCAGTGTGTCTCTTAGGACTACTGATCTCTTTGCTATGGTCGGCCAGTAGGTGTATTTTGTGTGTAAGAGTTTTTAGATTTTCTAATGCTGGGAGTGCTGTAGCCAGTCTAGAATGTGGCGGCTCAGACAGGCGGTATTGAAGTTTCGAATATTCGGGAGGTTTATTCCTCCTACTCTTTTGGTAACATTAGTTTTTGTAGTGCAATTTTTGTTTTTTTGCTTTGCCATAGAAATTTTGTGAACATTTTGTTTATGTGTGTTAATAATATAGGGACGGCATGCGCCGGCCGACTGTCTTTAGTTGACTGGCGCATGCGCAATATGAAAAGCTGTTCCTCTGCCCATAATGGGCAGAGCAGTGCGCAGGTGCGGGCCAGTTCCCATCCTGACTTCTTCTCTTGCCGCTCGTGACGTCCGCCAGCTGGAGGCAGAGGAGGAGGTAATAATAGGACAGAAGGGCATGCCAGAGGGGTGTTTTTCTGGGCACATCGCCCAGTAACGCCACACCTGGGCACCTTCAGAAGCTCATTTGCATACGTTTAAAAAGTGTTTTTTTCATGATCTGGACGAGGGACACAGAAAACAAAGGTACCGTTGTAATGAGGGTCAAAGAGTCTATAACCTGATCTGAGCGGTCTAAAACGCTCCCTTTAAAACCTGTCTAACGTTGGTGACTGCTGCTCGTCCTTTGATGAATCCAACTCGTGCAGGTTTTATACGTTTAGGCATCAGAGAGGCTATTATTTTGGATATTATTTTAATATCTTGGTCTATTAGAGAAATCGGTCTGTATGATCCAGGAATTGTTGGCTTTGCCTATTTTTTTGTAATAATTTTTTTTGAGCAATATTAGAATGTAGTATGTTGTTAAAGGGGTCCTCTCACTTCAGTAAGTGGCATTTATCGTGTAGAGAAAATTAATACAAGCCCCTTACTAATATACTATTATCCATTTTGCTTCCTTCACTGGCTGGATTCATTTTTCCATCACATTATACACTGCTTGTTTCCATAGTTACAGAGCACCCTGCAATCCATAAGTGGTGGTCGTGCTTGCACAATATAGATAAAAGCACCAGCCTATGCGAGATCCCACGGTCCCGGCCACCAGAGAGGCCGGCATTATTTCCTATACTGTGCAAGCACGACCACCACTGATGGATTGCAGGGTGGAAGTGGCTAACCATCGGGCGCTGCTCTGCCATGGCAATGGCCCGATGCTTAAAGGGTTACCAGAGGGAGGGAGCTCCCTTTGTCCCCCTTCTGGCAGCATGCCGATGGTTACCATGATATATCTGAGCCTGATCAGGGTTGGTGTAAATGAAAATACTCTGCAGTGCACAGTGTATTGTAGAGACATGACACCCACTGGATATTCATGGAACCAAGTGGGTCTGAGTCCAAAAAAAATAAAAAATATCTAACTTTTTCCTATATCCACAAATAACCGGTTAAAAATGTAAAAAAAATAAGTGATCAAAAAAGTCATATGATAAAAATAAAAATATGGGTGTCAGAAAATGGAGACACAAAAATGTTTTTATTGTGTAAAATAAAATGTAAAAAAAAAAATCTGGTGAATGCCGTAAAAAATAAAAATAAAAAACATAAAAACGGTGCCAAAAAAGCCATTTTTTATCACCTTATATCACAAAAAGTGTAATACCAAGCTAACAAAAAGTCAAATGTGGTACCAGTCATCTCATCCCACAAAAAATGAGATCCTACGTAAGACAATTGTCCAAAATATAAACACCCCATCCTGTCACCCCAATACTATACTGCAGAAACAGATAATCCCCCTGAAATACTAGTACCACACAGATAGTGCCCCAATACTATACTGCAGAAACAAATAATCCCCCTAAAATACTAGTACCACACAGATAGTGCCCCAATACTATACTGCAGAAACAGATAATCCCCCTGAAATACTAGTACCACCCAGATAGTGCCCCCCAATACTGTGCCCGCTGTGCTCCCCAATACTATACTGCAGAAACAGATAATCCCCCTGAAATACTAGTACCACCCAGATAGTGCCCCCCAATACTGTGCCCGCTGTGCTCCCCAATACTATACTGCAGAAACAGATAATCCCCCTGAAATACTAGTACCACCCAGATAGTGCCCCCCAATACTGTGCCCGCTGTGCTCCCCAATACTATACTGCAGAAACAGATAATCCCCCTGAAATACTAGTACCACCCAGATAGTGCCCCCAATACTGTGCCCGCTGTGCTCCCCAATACTATACTGCAGAAACAGATAATCTCCCTGAAATACTAGTACCACACAGATAGTGCCCCAATACTATACTGCAGAAACAGATAATCCCCCTGAAATACTAGTACCACCCAGATAGTGCCCCCCAATACTGTGCCCGCTGTGCTCCCCAATACTATACTGCAGAAACAGATAATCTCCCTGATAATACTAGTACCATGCAGGTAGTGCCCCCAATACTGTGCCCGCTGTGCAAATAGTGTACAACGCTAATAGTGTAACCATAATGTCCCCCAAAAATAATTGTGCCGATAGTGTGCCAGGGTGCCCCCACAGTAATAGTGCTCCCCAAAGTCCTAATACAAACAATTATCTCCCAGAGGGCATAGTGTTAATAGTGCCCCCAACAGTAAAAATGCCCCCATTGTGCCCATACTAGTAATTATGTTCCCCGTAGCCACCCAGTACGAAGACTTCTACTTCTATTATATAAAGGACACCCTATGCGCACTAAGGTTGTCACTACAGATGAGCGAATTGAAGTTGACGAAGTGGAATTTGAACTGAATTTCAGGAAAAATTTGATTTGCAACGAATCCGAATTTCCTCACGCTTCGTGGTAACGAATCGCATTTTTTCCTAAAATGGCTGCTGCACGTGTGAGGACATGGAGCAAGGAACTCTGGGAACACGGGATCACCCATAATGCCATGCATGCAGCCAATCAGCAGCCAGCCATGTGAAGTCCCAGCCATCTTGGATTCTGCCATTTTCGAGTGTACAGGGATCAGTGCAGGGAGAGGGCAGCAGGCGCTAGGGACAGTGCGAGGAAAGACTTCATTGTGCTGAAAAAACGATTTAAAAGTGCAGGGAAAGGACAGGGAGGAATCATTCCACAGCATTTATGTAGAACAGGGTTCGGGGAGGTTACAGCCTGGCTTAGGCTACTTTCACACTAGCGGTTTTCTTTTCCGGCATAGAGTTCCGTCACAGGGGCTCTATACCGGAAAAGAACTGATCAGGCATATCCCCATGCATTCTGAATGGAGAGTAATCCGTTCAGGATGCATCAGGATGTCTTCAGTTCAGTCGTTTTGACTGATTAGGCAAAAGATAAAACCGTAGCATACTACAGTTTTATCTCCGGCAAAAAAAACTGAAGACTTGCCTGAATGCCGGATCCGGCATTTTGTCCCATAGGAATGTATTAGTGCCGGATCCGTCCTTCTGTCCTGCGCATAACAAGCGGAGAGACGGATCCGTCCTTGCAATGGATTTGTGAGACGGATCCACCTCACAAATGCTTTCAGTCAGCGGCGGATCCGGCAAGCAGTTCCGACAACGGAACTGCCCACCGGATCACACTGCCGCAAGTGTGAAAGTAGCCTAATAGGAACAATCCTATTACACCTTGCTGCACTGAATGCGCATCCAAATTGCCATTATACAGCTCTGTAATTCTAGCAAACCGTTCTTGTTATTGGGGTGCAAGTGCTGTGTGATACCGCCATTAACAGGGTTTATTACAAGGAAATATTTCTACGTCTTATTTGCCCTTGTGCGGTGCAGTTATATGTTCTAAAGCATTTTTTGGCTTGTATTAGTGGGAAAAAAGGGCTTGTTAGCCGTTGTGTGGTGAAGTGAGAAAATTACAGCCCTTTATGACGTGTATTAGTGGAACAAAAATAATTTTTATTTGCCGTTCAGCGGTGCAGTTATATGTTCTAAAGCCCTTTTTGTCGTGTATTAGTGGCAAAAGAAAAATATATTTGCTGTTCAGTTATATGTTCTAAAACCTTTTGTGGAGTGTATAAGTGGAAAAAAGAAAAATATATTTGCTGTTCAGTTATATGTTCTAAAGCCTTTTGTGGAGTGTATTAGTGGAAAAAAATATATATATATTTGCCGTTCAGCGGTGCAGTTATATATTCTAAAGACCTTTGTGGAGTGTATTAGTGGCACAAAAAAGTATTTGCCATTGTGTGGTGAAGTGAGAAAATTACAGCCCTTTTTGGGGTGTATTAATTTCCTTTTTATTTATTTGATCTAACAGTATGTCGGACAGAGAAGTGCCCGGCCCTGCACAGAGGAGTGGCAGAGGCCTCAATGTTTCTGGCGCAGGCAGAGGTCACAGCAGAGTAAGGGCCGTAGCAGCAGGAGTCGCAGCGAGAGGCCTGAGCTCCCGGTGTCATCTAGTGGTCGTGTCTTGAGCAGCAACCCAGCGGTTCTTGAATGGTTGACTCGGTCATCCACTTCATCCCAAGTGACATCAGACACCCCCAGCCAACAGTCGGTGGGTTCGTCAGACACAGCCCTTAGTTGGCATGGCCCGGGAGCAGGCCTGTCCTCAACCTGCCTCTGTCCTTTTCTGTTCCCTCAGCCAGAGAAGTATTATATGCTGTGGGCTCAGCCCCACTATACAGCGAGGACGAGCTACTAGAGGACAGTCAGCATCTACTGGCCAGCCAAGATGTGGAGGAGACATCCGCCACTTCCTCCGCTAGGCGGGCAAGTAGTGATGAGGAGAGTGGCGTGGGAGCTGGTGTTGCGAGCGGTGAGGCTCCTGACCCAGAAACCGTTGAGGAGGACAGCACTGATATGCAGACATCACTCGATAATGATGATGTAGCCGATCGCACTTGGGAGCCAAGTGACGAAGGGGCTTCATCATCATCGGGAGAAGAGGGTGGCAGCTTGCCCATGAGGCAGCGGCGGAGCCAGCAAGTCGCTTGCGTGGCCGGGAGTAAGCAGTGGGAGGTCGGTAGCTAAACGTGCCAGGGGTAGACCACCCGCTTCGCAGGAGCCTACCTGCCCAGAAAGTAGTGGTGCAGGGGTTCACGGAAGCAGCGGCGGTAGCAGTCAGTCAGTGCGTAGTGTTGGCGGTAAAAATCACCTACTCAGCAATGTGGCAGTTTATTGTTAAGCTGCCAGAGGGGGTAAACATGGCCATATGTAGAATCTGTGGGCAGAAGGTGAAGCGTGGCCAGGGTGCCAATGTTGGCATCACGGCCCTGCATCAACATATGCAGCATCACTATAAAGTGGCCTGGGAGAACCGTGGCTCCGATGTGGTGGTCCAGCCTGCCGCAGCAACCGCTGCATCACCCAGTGGCACGCACCCAGTTTCAGGCGGTGAAGGCTCCACCACCTCCGCCAAAGGGAGCCGTCTGTCCTTCCCATCATCTGCTGGTCCTGATGCTCCTGCTCCTCCGTCAGCAATCGATCACCGAAGCGATTGCCAAGAGACAACAGTACGCGTGCACTCATCCAACAGCGCAGAAGCTGAATGTGTTCCTGGCCAAGTTGCTGGTGCTGCAGTCCCTCCCTTTCCAAGTTGTGGACTCTGCACCTTTCAGACAACTGAAGGCTTGTGCAGAGTCGTGTCTTTCATCAAGAAATCGAATCCTGGCTTTCTCTGCCACAACTTAAAATCGGAACCATGGTCACCGACAACGGGAAGAACAAGGTGTCGGCGCTGCGTCAAGGAGGGTCATGCGCCCTGCATGGCACACATGTTGTCAAGCGGTTCCTGAAGACTTCCACCCATCTGCAAGACATCCTAAAAATGGGCAGGAAACTTTGCAAGCACTTCAGCCACTTGTACACCGCACGGCACACCCTCTTTGAGCTGCAACGGCAGAACGGCATCCCCCAACATAGGCTGATATGCAACGTTTCCACCTGTTGGAATTCCACCCTCCATATGTTGGACCGACTATACAGAGAAAAGCAATAAACTATTTCTTGAAGATCCAAGCGGACAAGAGCACTCCTCTGTGTAACTTCAATGTCAGCGAGTGGCAGCTCATGCGTGACACCTGCCGTTTGCTTTGCTCAGGCCCTTTGAGGAGGCCACGTTATTTGTCAGTCGCCAGGACTACGGGATGAACGTCATTCCACTGATTCATGTCCTGGAACAGATGCTGGCAAATCTGGCTGGTCAGGGGACTAGATCTCACAGCCACATGAGCCCTGTGGGGGCTGAACTGGAGGAGGAGGACGACATTGGAGTACAAGCAATGTGTAGCGAAATTGGTGATTTTTACACACAGGTGGCAGGAGAAGCCAGAGGAGCTACAGGGGGATGAGGAAGACGAGTTTGTATGAATTATTTCTGGTAGGAGTTCTATTAGCAATGCAAAAATTAAAGGGGAGAAAGGGCATCCTGTTACTAATAGTGAAGGGTTCTGAGAGGAGCCGGAGAACAGACTCTTCCTGTGGGACTGGAGTATAGTGCCCTAATAGCAGTATCCAGATGGAAAAGAGATTCAAGAGAGCCCCGTGTGCCCTGTCAGCATCTAATGATAGGAGGAAAGAAGGGATACTTATTCATTTCAAATTATTCCACATGTAGCATCAGAGGTTTGTCCGCCTTGAATGAAACTAACTTTGTCTTTGTTGATTATGGAGGGAAGAATATTATTTTTCCATATATTTTGTGAAGTTAGGTGGTGTAGTAGGGTCTTTTCCCGTTTTAGGTGGGTGATTATTGTAGCTGTCAGCAGTTCGTGTAGGGAGGATATTCTTTCTAGAATCGGGGTCAGTTCTTCTGCATGTAATTTCTAATATCTATTGGCGAGGCCGTCTGGTCCCGGAGATTTTAGTAGCAGACAGGATTTCTATCTTAGTGACTGGTGTGTTAATAAAGTTAAATTGATCAGGTTATTTTTGGTAAATTGACAGATCGGAGGTTTGTAATATCAGAAGCTGTCGGTTGTATAACGTCGGGGCCATTTTTGAGATTGTATAGAGAGAAGTAATAGTCTTTGAAATTATCAGCTATAAGTTGTGGGTTTATTATTTTTTGTCAAGCTATTCTTTGTCTTGAAAGGAAGTTTTGTGGTTTATTATTATTATAGACAAAAAAATTCATTTGATATTTTTGTAATATTTTTTCATATTGATTAGTAAAAGTCTGTCGTGATTCTAGCCTAAGTTTCAGTTTGGTTTATTTCTATTTTCGATATTTGTTAGTTCCAGTGTCATTGGTGAAACTTCTGGTTTCTGTGTGTACATTGCTTTGTCCTCGTTCCATATGAAAAAGGGGTTGGAATTGGATTTGTTGTTGATGGTGAAGTGTTCTTGTGGGGAGGATTTGCGTCTAATTATATAATCTGGGTGATTAACAATGTAAGATATAAGGGGGTTGATGGACCCAAGTATCTACCGATATTGGTGTTTGGTCTGACCAAGAAATATTTCCAATTGATGGATTTTGAGTTATGCAGGTCTAATTTGCTTCTGAGGAACATATTTCTAGAATAGAAAATGTATACAATGGAATAGAAGGGGTCATCTTTTTCAGTTCCATGGTGGCATCTCCATACATCTAGGTAACCTTCTTTGAGAACGGGGTTGTGTATATTAGAGTTTGGTCTAGATTGGGCAGTGGGGTCCAAGTCTGGAAACATAGGGGGTCATTTAGTATCCTGAAATACACCTATATTAGGCACAGACATCTAGTTGCAACTTTTCCCTGCTCACGCCAGGTCTGAAAAAAAGGCCGGTGGCATGGGCGGGGAAGGGTCGCCAGGACAGCCTCATTCATCATTTTCTACGCCTGTTTTAGGTGTAGAAAAAGGTCTAAACGTAACACAGCGAGGAAGCTTCTTACAATTAGAACTGGCGGAGGATCAGTCAAAGTTATGTAGAGGCTGGCGCCTCTTCATAACTTTGGTGGATCCACTGCCAGATATAGGGCTTATTAAGACCGGCGTCTATAATGCCAGTCTTAACCAATGACTCCCATAATTTCATCAATATTGCTGCCGATGATTATAGGGCTCTCCCCACTATGTTTAGTCTACATCTTCCATGACCTCATGGGTCTACAGGTGACACTCGAAAAATTAGAATATCGTGCTATGTTCATTTATTTCAGTAATGCAACTTAAAAGGTGAATCTACTATAGGAGATAAACTCATTACATACAAAGCGAGATATTTCAAGCCTTTGTTATAATTTGGATGATTATGGCTTACAGCTTCTGAAAACCCCAAATTCACAATCTCAGAAAATTAGAATATTGTGAAAAGGTTCAATATTCTAGGCTCAAAGTGTCACACTTTAGTCAGCTGATTAATCCCTAACACCTGCAAAGGGTTCCTGAGCCTTTAAATTGTCTCTCAGTCTGGTTCACTAGGAATCACAATCATGGGAAAGACTGCTGACCTGACAGTTGTGCAGAAAACCATCATTGACACCCTCCATAAGGAAGGAAAGCCTGAAAAAGGTAATTGCAAAAGAAGTTTAATGTTCCCAAAGTTCTGTATCAAAGCACATTAATAGGTTATGTGGAAGGTTCAAGTGTCGAAGAAAAAGGTGCACAGGCAGCAGGGATGACCGCAGCCTGGAGAGGATTGTCAGGAAAAGGCCGTTCAAAAGTGTTGGGGACTTTACACAAGGAGTGGACCGAGGCTGGAGTTAGTGCATCACGAGCCACCACACACAGACAGATCCTGGACATGGGCTTGAAATGTCATATTCCACTTGTTAAGCCTCTCCTGAACAACAAACAGTGTCAGAAGCGTCTTACCCGGGCTAAAGAAAAAAAAGAACTGGTCTGTTGCTCAATGGTCCAAAGTCCTCTTTTTATGATGAGAGCAACTTTTGCATCTCATTTGGAAACCAAGGACCCAGAGTCTGGAGGAAGAATGGAGAGGCGCACAATGCAAGATGCTTGAAGTCCAGTGTGACGTTTCCACAGTCGGTGTTGATTTGGGGAGCCATGTCATCTGCTGGTGTTGGTCCACTGTGCTTCATTAAGCCCAGAGTCATTGCAGCCGTCTACCAGAAGATTTTGGAGCACTTCATGCTTCCTTCCGCAGATGAGCTTTATGGAGATGGAGACTTCATTTTCCAGCAGGACTTGGCATCTGCCCACACTGCCAAAAGTACCAAAACCTGGTTCAATGACCATGGGATTGCTGTGCTTGATTGGCCAGCAAACTCGCCTGACCTGAACCCCATAGAGAATCTATAGGGCATTGCCAAGAGAAAGATGAGCCGGAATAATGCAGAAGAGCTGAAGGCTGGAAGCATCCTGGTCTTCCATAACACCTCAGCAGTGCCATAGGCTGGTAGCATTCATGCCGCATTGAGGGGTCCAAACCAAGTACGGAGTACATATGCACGATTAGACTTTTCAGAGCTCCTACATTTTTCTATTTAACATCTTTTTTTTATTGATTTCATGTAATATTCTAATTTTTCGGAGATTGTGACTTTGGGGTTTTCATAAGCTGTAAGCCATAATCATCCAAATGATAACGAATAAAGGCGTGAAATATCTCGCTTTGCATGTAATGGATCTATCTCACATGTTAGTTTCACCTTTTAAGTTGCATTAATGAAATAAATTAACTTTTGCACGATATTCCAATTTTTGAGTTTCACCTGTACATGGGACAACAGCAGAAGACTTGGCACTCACGTGCAGGAGAACTTGGCGCAGCAGGCGTCCGGCTTCTGCTTTCCGTCTCTTCCTGTTGACCAGGTGGTGAAGGGTCGGGAGTCCCCATCACTACAGGAGGCGGCTGGACAAGATCCTCTGGTGGAGGAACAGGCACAACGACAGGAGGGGAATTGGACGTGTCTTTATTAACTAGAAGAACCTCTATGGGCCCAGCAGAACTCTTCAAATGAATCTGAAACTTCTTCTGCCCTTTGACCCCCTGGTGCAGTGAAGAAGCAGAAAATGAGACACAAGGAGCCAGGTGCAAAGTGAAGACCACAGAGAAACAGACACTTACCTCTGGAACTGGAACCTCTAGGCAGGTACCTGATGGAGCCTTGATGGCCAGCAAGGTATCTCCTGCAAAACAAAGCAGTACAGGGGTGTATGGACTGGGGGCCCCGGCTGAGGGGACATTAACCCCTGCAGTGGGAATGTAAACCTTCCACACAGGGAGCACACAAGTACCCAATAACCAGATCCAGGGAGCCGATGTGCCCCATCTACCTGCACAGCACACATCCACCCTGCTGGAAGGCCATCTTCTCCAGTCACATGACTAACCTCGAAAGCAGTGGCAGATGTCTTCATGGGTCAGGTATGCTAGCGTGTTCTTGTTAAGGAAGGAGCTGTATAGGTGTTGTAGAACCTACCAATTATTTAACCCCCTTACAAATAAAGAATGACCCCAAACCTCAGCGCCTCCTAGCTGCTGGACTTATGTGGTCTGTGTCCACCCCGCTTACACTCTGAGCAGTGAGCCACTACTAGCTCCACACAGAAGGATATCCGCTGTTCTGCACATCATCCGTCACGTTCTTGATGCTCTGCTGCACCCAGATGCGCTGCTGGTCGAGCTCCTGCTCCCGCTGCTCCAGGTCCGCCAGCTCAGCCTTCAGGTCAATCAGCTTGTCAGCAATCTCCCGAGTGTTACAGCCTGGACCAACCCCCCTGAAGCAAACAACCTAAGGATTAGGTACACAACTCTGCACCCCACCCCAAGAGGGTCAGACACTCCACCCTCAAAACTCATCCCGAGAGAGGAGCAGTTCTCACATCCATCCACAAGAAAGAATCAAGACTATGAAAAAAAAAAAAGAAAAAAAAAAAGACGAAGTCCTTAAAGGAGTTGTGTCATCTCATAAATTGTGTCCGGTGCGCAGCAGTATTTGTGCGGCCAATTCTCGCCATACTTGCTGGGTGACTGCCAGATCTCCGCTGGACCGCATTGCGGTTAATGGGGCCGGCGGGCATTCAGGCAGCGTCAGGAACAGCCAGCCGGATCTCCGCTGGACCGCATTACAGTTGATGGGGCCAGTGGGCAATCAGGCAGCATCAGGAACAGCCAGCCGCATCTCCGCTGGACCACATTGTGGTTAATAGGCGGGCAATCAGGCAGCATCAGGAACAGCCAGCCGGATCTCCGCTGGACCACATTGTGGTTAATAGGCGGGCAATCAGGCAGCATCAGGAACCGCCAGCCGGATCTCCGCTGGACCACATTGTGGTTAATAGGCGGGCAATCAGGCAGCGTCAGGAACCGCCAGCCGGATCTCCGCTGGACCACATTATGGTTAATAGGCGGGCAATCAGGCAGCTTCAGGAACAGCCAGCCGGATCTCCGCTGGTCCACATTGTGGTTAATAGGCGGGCAATCAGGCAGCATCAGGAACCGCCAGCCGGATCTCCGCTGGACCACATTGTGGTTAATAGGCGGGCAATCAGGCAGCGTCAGGAACCGCCAGCCGGATCTCCGCTGGACCACATTGTGGTTAATAGGCGGGCAATCAGGCAGTGTCAAGAACCGCCAGCCGGATCTCCGCTGGACCACATTGTGGTTAATAGGCGGGCAATCAAGCAGCGTCAGGAACAGCCAGCCGGATCTCCGCTGGACCACATTGTGGTTAATAGGCGGGCAATCAGGCAGCATCAGGAACCGCCAGCCGGATCTCCGCTGGACCACATTGTGGTTAATAGGCGGGCAATCAGGCAGCGTCAGGAACAGCCAGCCGGATCTCCGCTGGACCACATTGTGGTTAATAGGCGGGCAATCAGGCAGCGTCAGGAACAGCCAGCCGGATCTCCGCTGGACCACATTGTGGTTAATAGGCGGGCAATCAGGCAGCGTCAGGAACCGCCAGCCGGATCTCCGCTGGACCACATTGTGGTTAATAGGCGGGCAATCAAGCAGCGTCAGGAACAGCCAGCCGGATCTCCGCTGGACCACATTGTGGTTAATAGGCGGGCAATCAGGCAGCGTCAGGAACCGCCAGCCGGATCTCCGCTGGACCACATTGTGGTTAATAGGCGGGCAATCAGGCAGCGTCAGGAACAGCCAGCCGGATCTCCACTGGACCACATTGTGGTTAATAGGCGGGCAATCAGGCAGCGTCAGGAACCGCCAGCCGGATCTCCGCTGGACCACATTGTGGTTAATAGGCGGGCATTCAGGCAGAGTCAGGAACAGCCTGCCGGAAGGGGGAGGGGAATGGGACGGTGCAACACACATGGAGTCTTACCCCCACAGATGACCTCAGATCGCTCCATGTGTGGCACAGATAGGCATAGACTCCGGCAAGAGCTCCCCTCCCTTGCTATATCCCTCTGCTCCTCCTTACTTCCACTGGATGCTGTTCTTGGACTTCTTCTCAATCAGCCCGATGCCCTCAAGGACGTTGGTGATGTCATAAATCCGGCGCTTCTGTCTGACGGCGAGTGTGTCCGCGGCCTGGAGGTATAAACAAAGGGGGAGGTTAGGATCTGCACCATCCATCAAACAAACTTACACTAAGGCACCGGGCATCACTCCGAGTCTACATCCTCTCAGCCCTGAAACAACGGCACAGCGAGACATCACTGGTAACTGCAGCCGGATTCATAGATGGTTGGGGGAGCACATGGAGGAACCGTACCACAGAGCGGGGAAGGGGTAGGCGAAGGAACCATAGCGCAGAGCGGAGAAGGGGCACGTGGAGGAACCGTACCGCAGAGCGGAGAAGGGGCACGTGGAGGAACCGTACCGCAGAGCGGGGAAGGGGCACACGGAGGAACCGTACCACAGAGCGGGGAAGGGGTAGGCGAAGGAACCATAGCGCAGAGCGCAGAAGGGGCACGTGGAGGAACCGTACCGCAGAGCGGGGAAGGGGCACACGGAGGAACCGTACCGCAGAGCGGGGAAGGAGTAGGCGAAGGAACCATAGCGCAGAGCGGAGAAGGGGCACGTGGAGGAACCGTACCGCAGAGCGGAGAAGGGGCACGTGGAGGAACCGTACCGCAGAGCGGGGAAGGGGCACACAGAGGAACCGTACCGCAGAGCGGGAAAGGAGTAGGCGAAGGAACCATAGCGCAGAGCGGAGAAGGGGCACGTGGAGGAACCGTACCGCAGAGCGGGAAAGGAGTAGGCGAAGGAACCATAGCGCAGAGCGGAGAAGGGGCACGTGGAGGAACCGTACCGCAGAGCGGGAAAGGAGTAGGCGAAGGAACCATAGCGCAGAGCGGAGAAGGGGCACGTGGAGGAACCGTACCGCAGAGCGGGGAAGGGGCACACAGAGGAACCGTACCGCAGAGCGGGGAAGGAGTAGGCGAAGGAACCGTACCGCAGAGCGGGGAAGGGGCACACGGAGGAACCGTACCGCAGAGCGGAGAAGGGGCACGTGGAGGAACCGTACCGCAGAGCGGGGAAGGGGCACACGGAGGAACCGTACCGCAGAGCGGAGAAGGGGCACGTGGAGGAACCGTACCGCAGAGCGGGGAAGGGGCACACGGAGGAACCGTACCGCAGAGCGGAGAAGGGGCACGTGGAGGAACCGTACCGCAGAGCGGGGATGGGGCACACGGAGGAACCGTACCGCAGAGCGGGAAAGGAGTAGGCGAAGGAACCATAGCGCAGAGCGGAGAAGGGGCACGTGGAGGAACCGTACCGCAGAGCGGAGAAGGGGCACGTGGAGGAACCGTACCGCAGAGCGGGGAAGGGGCACACGGAGGAACCGTACCGCAGAGCGGAGAAGGGGCACGTGGAGGAACCGTACCGCAGAGCGGGGAAGGGGCACACGGAGGAACCGTACCGCAGAGCGGGGAAGGGGCACACGGAGAAACCGTACCGCAGAGCGGGGAAGGGGCACACGGAGGAACCGTACCGCAGAGCGGGGAAGGGGCACACGGAGGAACCGTACCGCAGAGCGGGGAAGGGGCACACGGAGGAACCGTACCGCAGAGCGGGGAAGGGGCACACGGAGGAACCGTACCGCAGAGCGGGGAAGGGGCACACGGAGAAACCGTACCGCAGAGCGGGGAAGGGGCACACGGAGGAACCGTACCGCAGAGCGGGGAAGGGGCACACGGAGGAACCGTACCGCAGAGCGGGGAAGGGGCACATGCCCGGGTGAGGGCACTTAAGAGGGGGCACACAGAGGAACCGTACCGCAGAGCGGGGAAGGGGCACACAGAGGAACCGTACCGCAGAGCGGGGAAGGGGCACACGGAGGAACCGTACCGCAGAGCGGGGAAGGGGCACATGGAGGAACCGTACCGCAGAGCGGGGAAGGGGCACATGCCCGGGTGAGGGCACTTAAGAGGGGGCACACAGAGGAACCGTACCGCAGAGCGGGGAAGGGGCACACAGAGGAACCGTACCGCAGAGCAGGGAAGGGGTACACGGAGAAACCATAGCGCAGAGTGGAGAAGGGGCACATGCCCGGGTTGAGGGGCACTCATGAGAGGGGGCGGTGACCCCCCGGGGGAGGGGCACTCATGAGAGGGGGCGGTGACACCCCCGGGGGAGGGGCACTCATGAGGGGGCGGTGACCCGCCCGGGGGAGGGGCACTCATGAGGGGGCGGTGACCCCGGGTGAGGGCAGTTAGGAGGGGGCGGTGACCCCGGGTGAGGGCAGTTAGGAGGGGGCGGTGACCCCGGGTGAGGGCAGTTAGGAGGGGGCGGTGACCCCGGGTGAGGGCAGTTAGGAGGGGGCGGTGACCCCGGGTGAGGGCAGTTAGGGGGGAGGGGCACACTCACCGCCTTCAGGTCCAGCACACCATCCTCCGCTTCCTGCAGCAGGGACACGAACTTGCTAGTCAGAAGCCCCAAGCTCTTCTCATGGCGACTCGGCGTAACCGGCAGCTGAGCGGGATCCGCCATGACAGCACCGCGAGGCGGGGGCGGGGCCACCGGTCACCTGCTCCAACCGCGAGCAGCAGCCGTTACTTTCGCAAAGCTCGCCGGGAATTAGTGGGCGCGACCGAGTCCTAGGGACCATCGTCAAGTACGAGCAGAGAAGGATGTAGTGATGTGAGGGAGTGAGGACAAACTGCGCACCCGGACAAAGAGCGAAGGCTGAAGGTGAGAGGCAGGAGAATGAATGGCTGGGGTAATAGGGGCAGGAGAATGAATGAATGGCTGGGGTAATAGGGAGGGGCAGGAGAATGAATGGCTGGGGTAATAGGGAGGGGCAGGAGAATGAATGGCTGGGGTAATAGGGAGGGGCAGGAGAATGAATGGCTGGGGTAATAGGGAGGGGCAGGAGAATGAATGGCTGGGGTAATAGGGGCAGGAGAATGAATGGCTGGGGTAATAGGGGCAGGAGAATGAATGGCTGGGGTAATAGGGGCAGGAGAATGAATGAATGGCTGGGGTAATAGGGAGGGGCAGGAGAATGAATGGCTGGGGTAATAGGGGCAGGAGAATGAATGAATGGCTGGGGTAATAGGGAGGGGCAGGAGAATGAATGGCTGGGGTAATAGGGAGGGGCAGGAGAATGAATGAATGGCTGGGGTAATAGGGAGGGGCAGGAGAATGAATGAATGGCTGGGGTAATAGGGAGGGGCAGGAGAATGAATGGCTGGGGTAATAGGGAGGGGCAGGAGAATGAATGAATGGCTGGGGTAATAGGGAGGGGCAGGAGAATGAATGGCTGGGGTAATAGGGAGGGGCAGGAGAATGAATGGCTGGGGTAATAGGGGCAGGAGAATGAATGGCTGGGGTAATAGGGAGGGGCAGGAGAATGAATGGCTGGGGTAATAGGGGCAGGAGAATGAATGAATGGCTGGGGTAATAGGGAGGGGCAGGAGAATGAATGGCTGGGGTAATAGGGGCAGGAGAATGAATGAATGGCTGGGGTAATAGGGAGGGGCAGGAGAATGAATGGCTGGGGTAATAGGGAGGGGCAGGAGAATGAATGAATGGCTGGGGTAATAGGGAGGGGCAGGAGAATGAATGGCTGGGGTAATAGGGAGGGGCAGGAGAATGAATGGCTGGGGTAATAGGGAGGGGCAGGAGAATGAATGGCTGGGGTAATAGGGGCAGGAGAATGAATGGCTGGGGTAATAGGGGCAGGAGAATGAATGGCTGGGGTAATAGGGAGGGGCAGGAGAATGAATGGCTGGGGTAATAGGGAGGGGCAGGAGAATAAATGGCTGGGGTAATAGGGAGGGGCAGGAGAATGAATGGCTGGGGTAATAGGGGCAGGAGAATGAATGGCTGGGGTAATAGGGGCAGGAGAATGAATGGCTGGGGTAATAGGGGCAGGAGAATGAATGGCTGGGGTAATAGGGAGGGGCAGGAGAATGAATGGCTGGGGTAATAGGGAGGGGCAGGAGAATGAATAGCTGGGGTAATAGGGAGGGGCAGGAGAATGAATAGCTGGGGTAATAGGGGCAGGAGAATGAATGGCTGGGGTAATAAGGAGGGGCAGGAGAATGAATGGCTGGGGTAATAGGGGCAGGAGAATGAATGGCTGGGGTAATAGGGGCAGGAGAATGAATGGCTGGGGTAATAGGGGCAGGAGAATGAATGGCTGGGGTAATAGGGGCAGGAGAATGAATGGCTGGGGTAATAGGGAGGGGCAGGAGAATGAATGGCTGGGGTAATAGGGAGGGGCAGGAGAATGAATGGCTGGGGTAATAGGGAGGGGCAGGAGAATGAATGGCTGGGGTAATAGGGAGGGGCAGGAGAATGAATGGCTGGGGTAATAGGGAGGGGCAGGAGAATGAATGGCTGGGGTAATAGGGGCAGGAGAATGAATGGCTGGGGTAATAGGGGCAGGAGAATGAATGAATGGCTGGGGTAATAGGGAGGGGCAGGAGAATGAATGGCTGGGGTAATAGGGGCAGGAGAATGAATGAATGGCTGGGGTAATAGGGAGGGGCAGGAGAATGAATGGCTGGGGTAATAGGGAGGGGCAGGAGAATGAATGGCTGGGGTAATAGGGAGGGGCAGGAGAATGAATGGCTGGGGTAATAGGGAGGGGCAGGAGAATGAATGGCTGGGGTAATAGGGAGGGGCAGGAGAATGAATGGCTGGGGTAATAGGGAGGGGCAGGAGAATGAATGGCTGGGGTAATAGGGAGGGGCAGGAGAATGAATGGCTGGGGTAATAGGGGCAGGAGAATGAATGGCTGGGGTAATAGGGAGGGGCAGGAGAATGAATGGCTGGGGTAATAGGGAGGGGCAGGAGAATAAATGGCTGGGGTAATAGGGAGGGGCAGGAGAATGAATGGCTGGGGTAATAGGGGCAGGAGAATGAATGGCTGGGGTAATAGGGGCAGGAGAATGAATGGCTGGGGTAATAGGGAGGGGCAGGAGAATGAATGGCTGGGGTAATAGGGAGGGGCAGGAGAATGAATGGCTGGGGTAATAGGGAGGGGCAGGAGAATGAATGGCTGGGGTAATAGGGAGGGGCAGGAGAATGAATGGCTGGGGTAATAGAGAGGGGCAGGATAATGAATGGCTGGGGTAATAGGGAGGGGCAGGAGAATGAATGGCTGGGGTAATAGGGAGGGGCAGGAGAATGAATGGCTGGGGTAATAGGGAGGGGCAGGAGAGTGAATGGCTGGGGTAATAGGGAGGGGCAGGAGAGTGAATGGCTGGGGTAATAGCAGGGGAGTGAATGGCTGGGGTAATAGGGAGGGGCAGGGGAGTGAATGGCTGGGGTAATAGGGAGGGGCAGGAGAATGAACAATTGGGTTTAGAGGCAGATGTTGCACCTTACTTCTGCGCCCACAGCCTGTGGTATAGTGAGCACAGGTTCCAGCTCTGATTGTGTACAGTCTAGTTTCCCAGTAACCGGGAAAAAAACAAAGATAAAAAAATATATATCGTATAAAAATTCACCCAGGAAAAACATGCATATTGGGGGTCATTTCATGCCAGATTTCTGGTAGAAATGACTGAGATCTCCTTCCCATTCTAGTCACACTAACTGCGTACATTGTCCTAAATAAAGCACATCCTGCGCGGTGCAGGGGATATGATAAACATATCCAAAATGGCACCAATCAAACCCACAGGCTGCCCTGGAAAAAAAAGTCTTCACACGGCTCTCTTTAGGCTGGTTTCACACGAGCGTTGCGGATTGGGGCCGGGTGCGTTCAGGGTGCGTTAAGTGAAACTCGCACTATTTTGCAAGCAAGTTCAGTCAGTTTTGTCTGCGGTTGCGTTTAGTTGTTCAGTTTTTTCCGCGTGGGTGCAATGCGTTTTGATGCGTTTTTCACGCGCGTGATAAAAAATTGATTGTTTACAAACAACATCTCTTAGCAACCATCAGTGAAAAACGCATCTCACTTGTTTGCGGATGCAATGCGTTTTTCACGCAGCCCCATTCACTTCTATGGGGCCAGGGCTGCGTGAAAAACGCTGAATATAGAACATGCTGCGATTTTCACGCAACGCAGAACTGATGCATGAAAAACATCGCTCATGTAAACAGACCCATTGAAATGAATGGGTCAGGATACAGTGTGGGTGCTATGCGTTCACGTTACGGATTTCACCCGCGCGGAAAACTCGCTCGTGTGAAAGGGACCTAACAGAAAAATAAAACGTTGCAGCTCTTGGGAGGAAGATGGAGGACTTGTGGAACAAGTTGTACTTTTTAATGGCACCATTTTACATTGCATAGATGTAGTGGGAAGTTGGAAAAAAAATTCTAAATAGGGTGGAATTGGAAATAAAATAAAAATTCCGCCACAGTTTTACGGGTTTTGTTTTTATGGAGTTCCTTTTGAGATGAAACTGACCTGTTCCCTTCATTCTCCGGGTCAATATTATTACAGTGATGACACTATATTATGGGTTTTGTTTTTACAGCGTTCCCTATGAGATAAAACTGACCTGTTCTCTTCATTCTCCGGGTCAGTACGATTACAGTGATACCACATTTATATAGTTTTATGGGTTTTGTTTTTACAGCGTTCCCTATGAGATAAAACTGACCTGTTCTCTTCATTCTCCGGGTCAGTACGATTACAGAGATACCACATTTATATAGTTTTATGGGTTTTGTATTTACAGTGTTCCCTAGGAGATAAAACTGACCTGTTCTCTTCATTCTCCGGGTCAGTATGATTACAGTGATACCACATTTATATAGTTTATGGGTTTTGTTTACAGCGTTCCCTATGAGATAAAACTGACCTGTTCTCTTCATTCTCCGGGTCAGTACGATTACAGTGATACCACATTTATATAGTTTTATGGGTTTTGTATTTACAGTGTTCCCTAGGAGATAAAACTGACCTGTTCTCTTCATTCTCCGGGTCAGTATGATTACAGTGATACCTCATTTATATAGTTTTATGGGTTTTGTATTTACAGTGTTCCCTAGGAGATAAATCTGACCTGTTCCCCTCATTCTCTGGGTCAGTACGATTACAGTGATACCACATTTATATAGTTTTATGGGTTTTGTTTTTACAGCATTCCCTAAGAGATAAAACTGACCTGTTCCCTTCATTCTCCGGATCAGTACGATTACAGTGATACCACATTTATATAGTTTTATGGGTTTTGTTTTTACAGCATTCCCTAAGAGATAAATCTGACCTGTTCCCTTCATTCTCCGGTCAGTACGATTACAGTGATACCACATTTATATAGTTTTATGGGTTTTGTTTTTACAGTGTTCCCTATGAGATAAAACTGACCTGTTCTCTTCATTCTCCGGGTCAGTACGATTACAGTGATACCACATTTATATAGTTTTATGGGTTTTGTTTTTACAGCGTTCCCTATCAGATAAAACTGACCTGTTCCCTTCATTCTCCGGGTCAGTACGATTACAGTGATACCACATTTATATAGTTTTATGGGTTTTGTGTTTACAGCGTTCCCTATGAGATAAAACTGACCTGTTCTCTTCATTCTCCGGGTCAGTATGATTACAGCGATACCACATTTATATAGTTTTATGGGTTTTGTTTACAGCGTTCCCTATGAGATAAAACTGACCTGTTCTCTTCATTCTCCGGGTCAGTATGATTACAGCGATACCACATTTATATAGTTTTATGGGTTTTGTTTACAGCGTTCCCTATGAGATAAAACTGACCTGTTCTCTTCATTCTCCGGGTCAGTACGATTACAGTGATACCACATTTATATAGTTTTATGGGTTTTGTTTTTACAGCGTTCCCTATGAGATAAAACTGATCTGTTCCCCTCATTCTCTGGGTCAGTACGATTACAGTGATACCACATTTATATAGTTTTATGGGTTTTGTTTTTACAGCATTCCCTAAGAGATAAAACTGACCTGTTCCCTTCATTCTCCGGATCAGTACGATTACAGTGATACCACATTTATATAGTTTTATGGGTTTTGTTTTTACATCATTCCCTATGAGATAAAACTGACCTGTTCCCTTCATTCTCCGGGTCAGTATGATTACAGCGATACCACATTTATATAGTTTTATGGGTTTTGTGTTTACATCGTTCCCTATGAGATAAAACTGACCTGTTCCCTTCATTCTCCGGGTCAGTACGATTACAGTGATACCACATTTATATAGTTTTATGGGTTTTGTTTTTACAGCGTTCCCTATGAAATCAATCTGTCCTGTTCTCTTCATTAAACAAAGTGTAATATAGATGCTCACCCGTCTACTGTCAAAACAAGGTGCTCAAAGTCTAACTGACTCACCCAGTCAGAGAAAGAGAGGTAAAGAATTCTTGTTGGATAGAATGGTACTCTATATCTGGTAGCACATAGAGAACAGACAAATGGTGTATGATGGTACTTTGTTATTTTATTGTAGAGGAATAAATATACGGAAATCTGTATTCAAATTCTTAGTATAAACAGTCCTACGTACAGAAGGTTTATACGTGTATGGTTCAATTTATTAAAGGGCTTCTGTCACCCCCCAAAAGTCATTTTTCATTTTTAGGCTAATTAAAATCCTTATAGTGCGATTATTCAATATATAGTGCGCTTAAGGCCTCTTTCACACTTGCGTTGTCCGGATCCGGCGTGTACTCCATTTGCCGGAGGTGCCCGCTGGATCCGGAAAAACGCAAGTGAACTGAAAGCATTTGAAGACGGATCCGTCTTCAAAATGCGTTCAGTGTTACTATGGCAGCCAGGACGATATTACAGTCCTGGCTGCCATAGTAGTAGTGGGGAGCGGGGGAGCAGTATACTTACAGTCAGTGCAGCTCCCGGGGCGCTCCAGAATGACATGTCCATGCGACACATCATGTGGCTGCCAGGACTTTAGCGTCCCGGCAGCCATGGTAACTATTCAGAAAAAGCTAATCGTCGGATCCGGCAATGCGCCGAAACGACGTTTAGCTTAAGGCCGGATCCGGATTAATGCATTTCAATGGGCATTAATTCCGGATCCGGCCTTGCGGCAAGTGTTCAGGATTTTTGGCCGGAGCAAAAAGCGCAGCATGCTGCAGTATTTTCTCCGGCCAAAAAACGTTCCGGTCCGGAACTGAAGACATCCTGATGCATCCTGAATGGATTTCTCTCCATTCAGAATGCATTAGGATAATCCTGATCAGGATTCTTCCGGCATAGAGCCCCGACGACGGAACTCTATGCCGGAAGACAAGAACGCAGGTGTGAAAGGGCCCTAACTTTTTCTGTTTAGTTTCTTTTGGGGGGTGACAGAAGCCCTTTAACCACCGTGCGGGTGCAATGAGTTTTGATGCGTTTTTCACGCGCGTGATAAAAAACTGAATGTTTACAAACAACATCTCTTAGCAACCATCAGTGAAAAACGCATCGCACCTGCACTTGCTTGCGGATGCAATACGTTTTTCACGCAGCCCCATTCACTTCTATGGGGCCAGGGCTGCGTGAAAAACGCTGAATATAGAACATGCTGCGATTTTCACGCAACGCAGAACTGATGCGTGAAAAACAACGCTCATGTACACAGACCCATTGAAATGAATGGGTCAGGATACAGTGCGGGTGCTATGCGTTCACGTCACGGATTTCACCCGCGCGGAAAACTCGCTCGTGTGAAAGGGACCTAACAGAAAAATAAAACGTTGCAGCTCTTGGTTACTTGCTGGTAGCTGCCGCATCCTCCTTTCAAAAAAACGCCCCCTCCTCCTGTTGATTGACAGGGCCAGCGAGCGCTCTCCTCCTCCGGCCAGCCCTGTCAGCATTTCAAATCCCGCACCTGCGCCTTACGTGTCTTCATTCGGCGCAGGCGCTCTGAGAGAAGGACGCTCGCTTCCTCAGCACTTCCTCAGTGCGCCTGCGCCGATGACTTCTTCTCTTTCAGGTTTAGCAGTGACGTCATTGGCGCAGGCGCACTGAGGGAGTGCTGAGGAAGCGAGCGTCCTTCTCTCAGAGCGCCTGCGCCGAATGAAGACACGTAAGGCACAGGTGCAGGATTTGAATTGCAGAATTTATTGTTCTACATGTCTTTGATAAAAAAAAAATCCAATAAGTGTATATTTTTTTAGTTTGCGCAAAAGTTATAGCGTTTACAAACTATGGTACAAAAATGTGAATTTCCGCATTTTGAAGCAGCTCTGACTTTCTGAGCACCTGTCATGTTTCCTGAGGCGCTAGAATGCCAGGATAGTATAAAAACCCCCCAAATGATCCCATTTTAGAAAGAAGACACCCCAAAGTATTCGCGGAGGGACATGGTGAGTTTATGTATGATTTAATTTTTTTTTCACAAGTTAGCGGAAAATGACACTTTCAGCCCCTTTTCGGCATGGGTATCTGTTTAAAATACACCCAAAAACACATAGCCCTACTTCTCCTGAGTACGGCGATACCACGTGAGACACTTTTTTGCAGCCTAGGTGCACAAAGGGGCCCAAATTCCATTGAGTACCTTTTAGGAGGGCATTTTTAGACATTTGGATCCCAGACTTCTTCTCACGCTTTAGGGGCCCTAAAATGCCAGGGCAGTATAAATACCCCACATCTGACCCCATTTTGGAAAGAAGACACCCCAAGGTATTCCGTAAGGGGCATGGCGAGTTCATTTGTGGGGTGTTTGTACTGCCCTGGCATTTGAGGGTCTCCGCAATCATTACATGTATGCCCAGCATTAGGAGTTTCTGCTATTCTCCTTATATTGAGCATACGGCTAATGAGATTTTTCTTTCCGTTCAGCCTCTGGGCTGAAAGAAAAAATGAACGGCACAGATTTCTTCATTCGCATCGATCAATGTGGATGAAAAAATCTCTGCCCAAAAATGTGCAAAAAAAAAAGGAGGGGAAAGGCGTCTGCCAGGACATAGGAGCTCCGCCCAACATCCATACCCACTTCAGCTCGTATGCCCTGGCAAACCAGATTTCTCCATTCACATCAATCAATGTGGAGGAATAAATCATTGCCAGAATTTTTAATTTTTTTTATACAAAGTGTTTGCCAAAGTATATGAACACCGCCACCTCCTCAGCTCATAAGCCTCGGCAAACGTATCTTTTACTGCAGAGGAGAAATCCCGTCTTTGCAGCGCCGCATACACCGACTTTTTGTAATCTGACAGCAGCGCAATGCTTCTATCAGAATGCACATCAGTGCTGCAGCTGGTTCATCGGTTGGTCCACCTGGAAGGTAAAAAACAAAAACAAAAAAAACAGGCAGCAACGCAATAAATTTATTAACATTAACTTTATATAACATTTGAAACAGAACATTAACTTTTATAAACTTTATTGAACATTTGAAACAGAACATTAACTTTTTTGCTTACCTGTGATTTTTTTATTTATTTTTTTACCTTTAGAGGACAAACCTCTCCTTCCCCATGGGACAATGTGCAAAGCACAAATCGCCCAGAGATGTGGCGAAGTACGTTATGCACTTTGTCCCAGGTGAAAGGAGAGGTTTCTGGCAGCTCTGTGTGAAAGGGCCCTAAGACCCCTGTGTGCCTGTCCTGTGTCACGCGATCCCTAGACTAATAGTGTACCTGTGTGTGGTACTTGCAGAAACACTCCCCTATGCATAGGGCAGGCTGGTCAGGGCAGTCAGGACAAAAAAACGGGGGTGTCACGCCTTATTCCAGCCCTGCTACAGACACGACATCTTTTTCTTGGGGAACGCTGAGTTGGGGTACCAGGATAGACAGACGGGAAGTGTCTGCCATGTAGCCGGCTCACTACATCAGGGATACAGGAGTTCCGAAATGATCTCTTCCTGGAATTTTAGGAAGGATCCCGTTCTCTCAACCTTACTGTAGAGAACAAAACTATTATAGACAGCCAATTTAATTAAATATACAGACACCTTCTTATACCAGCGTCTGGTGCGGCGGGAAACTAAATAGGGAGCCAACATCTGGTCATTGAAGTCCACCCCTCCCATGTGAAGGTTATAGTCGTGGACAGAGAGGGGTTTCTCAATGACTCCAGTTGCCCTTTCAATTTGGACAGTCATGTCTGCGTGAATGGTGGACAGAAGGTAAACGTCCCTCTTGTCCCTCCACTTCACCGCGAGGAATATATACAGGGAATGCAGAATTATTAGGCAAGTTGTATTTTTGAGGATTAATTTTATTATTGAACAACAACCATGTTCTCAATGAACCCAAAAAACTCAATAATATCAAAGCTGAATATTTTTGGAAGTAGTTTTTAGTTTGTTTTTAGTTTTAGCTATTTTAGGGGGATATCTGTGTGTGCAGGTGACTATTACTGTGCATAATTATTAGGCAACCTAACAAAAAACAAATATATACCCATTTCAATTATTTATTTTTACCAGTGAAACCAATATAACATCTCAACATTCACAAATATACATTTCTGACATTCAAAAACAAATCAGTGACCAATATAGCCACCTTTCTTTGCAAGGACACTCAAAAGCCTGCCATCCATGGATTCTGTCAGTGTTTTGATCTGTTCACCATCAACATTGCGTGCAGCAGCAACCACAGCCTCCCAGACACTGTTCAGAGAGGTGTACTGTTTTCCCTCCTTGTAAATCTCACATTTAATGATGGACCACAGGTTCTCAATGGGGTTCAGATCAGGTGAACAAGGAGGCCATGTCATTAGATTTTCTTCTTTTATACCCTTTCTTGCCAGCCACGCTGTGGAGTACTTGGACGCGTGTGATGGAGCATTGTCCTGCATGAAAATCATGTTTTTCTTGAAGGATGCAGACTTCTTCCTGTACCACTGCTTGAAGAAGGTGTCTTCCAGAAACTGGCAGTAGGACTGGGAGTTGAGCTTGACTCCATCCTCAACCCGAAAAGGCCCCACAAGCTCATCTTTGATGATACCAGCCCAAACCAGTACTCCACCTCCACCTTGCTGGCGTCTGAGTCGGACTGGAGCTCTCTGCCCTTTACCAATCCAGCCACGGGCCCATCCATCTGGCCCATCAAGACTCACTCTCATTTCATCAGTCCATAAAACCTTAGAAAAATCAGTCTTGAGATATTTCTTGGCCCAGTCTTGACGTTTCAGCTTGTGTGTCTTGTTCAGTGGTGGTCGTCTTTCAGCCTTTCTTACCTTGGCCATGTCTCTGAGTATTGCACACCTTGTGCTTTTGGGCACTCCAGTGATGTTGCAGCTCTGAAATATGGCCAAACTGGTGGCAAGTGGCAGCTGCACGCTTGACTTTTCTCAGTTCATGGGCAGTTATTTTGCGCCTTGGTTTTTCCACACGCTTCTTGCGACCCTGTTGACTATTTTGAATGAAACGCTTGATTGTTCGATGATCACGCTTCAGAAGCTTTGCAATTTTAAGAGTGCTGCATCCCTCTGCAAGATATCTCACTATTTTTGACTTTTCTGAGCCTGTCAAGTCCTTCTTTTGACCCATTTTGCCAAAGGAAAGGAAGTTGCCTAATAATTATGCACACCTAATATAGGGTGTTGATGTCATTAGACAACACCCCTTCTCATTACAGAGATGCACATCACCTAATATGCTTAATTGGTAGTAGGCTTTCGAGCCTATACAGCTTGGAGTAAGACAACATGCATAAAGAGGATGATGGGGTCAAAATACTCATTTGCCTAATAATTCTGCACTCCCTGTATAACGATAAGAGCTGACCTCCTCATTGACTTCGGCAGAGCACCCGAGGAAAGGCACTCATTGAATACCTTAGTCAAGAGGGGAACCAAGGAGTCCTTAAAGGTCTTATAAAACTCGGATGTTAAGCCATCCGGGCCTGGCGACTTCTTTAGGGCAAGCCCTTCGATCGCCAGGCTGACTTCCTCTTCTCTGATTTCTTCTTTCAAAACGCCAAGAGAGCGGTCTACTCTTGACTCGGGGAACGCGAAATCCTGTCCCGATTCAGATCCTTCTTCCTCAAGAGGCACGAGTAGAAGGACTTGACGATTTCCAAGATCCCTGATCTGGACCTATCCAGAGATCCCGTACCATCGACCAGTCCCGTCACCAACTTACTTTTCACTGACATCTTACAGTTTCTGTAAGGGTCGGGCGAGTGGTACTTCCCGAAATCCCTCTCAAAAACCAAAGATGTGTGCCTATCGTACTGGCACCTCTTAAGCAAAGATTTCACCCTGGAGATATCATCTCAGCTCCCTCCAGTCTAGACCAGTTCGAGTTTCCTCCTGATACAAGCAGTACTTGTCCAGGGACCTGAGGCTCGAGAGCTGGCGGAAGAATTTTGCCACCCGATCTTTGAATATCTCCCACCACTCCGACTTAGTGTCACAAAGATCCAGCAACTCTACCTGACTCTGAAGGAAGTCCTCAAAGGATTGTCTCACCTCTGCTTCCTCCAGGAGGGCCGAATTTAGCTTCCAATAGCCTCTTCCCATTTGGGTGGATTCTGCAACATTCAAAGAGAACATAATCATACAGTGATCGGAGAATTCCACCTCTAAAAGTGAAAAAGTAGTCTCCTCCTTTAAATAAAACCTGTCTATTCTAGACCTAATCTGACTACCTCTATAATAAGTGAAACCACCGTGGGCTGGGGTGTGCCTAATGTGGACATCCACCAGGTGAGCCTCGCTAGCTATGCTATTCAGGGATACACTATCATAAGCCAGCTGGTCTCTGGCGCCTCCCCGGTCTTGGGACCTTGTGACTGTATTAAAGTCCCCGCCAAAGACCACCTGCCGACTCGTAAAAAGGAAAGGTTTGATCCTCATAAAGAGACGCTTCTGATCCCACCTGGTTTGGGGACCATAGATGTTTATCAGGCGAAGCTCTTGACCCTTCATGAGGACATCTAAAATCAAACACCTCCCCATTTCTAACTCAATCACTCGTCGGCTTTCTACTGGTGCGGTAAAAGGAATCGCCACTCTGCTATATGGCTCAGCCGCAAGAGACCAATATGATGGACCACACCTCCACTCCTTTTTTGCTTTATATACAGCCGCCAAATCTGGCAGCCTGGTCTCTTGCAAAAATAAAATGTCAGCTTCAACCCGGCTGAGAAAATCAAAGGCTACAAACCTAGCTGCATCCGATTTTAATACTGGCGACATTAATGGTCGCCAGCGTCAAAGGAGAGAGTGCCGCCATATAGAGGGATTAAGTTAGATGGTCTTCTTTCTTCTTCTTTCTTCTCCCCCCCCCCCCCCCCTAAGGTGGCACGATTTCTTTTGAGAGAGACAGTGGTGTCCATCTCATTAGTCACCACCGCCTCCCTCTTCGCACCATCCTTGTCATTCCCATTCCCAGTGTCTGGACCCGCCCCACCTCCCGAGGATCTTGCATCCTCACCGGAGGGAGGCGCGGGCCCTTCCAGAGGCTCCTTCTCTTGCCCCTCCGGCTCCCCACCCTCAACCTCCTCCCCGGAAGAAGAGGAGGCAGAGATCTCATCCAAGGTGAGATACCGGTTGGAAAGATCCAGGGGAAGAGAGTCAGGATTAGAGAGGTCCAGGGGGGAGCTGGCTTTGCCTTCCACATGCACTCTAGTCGGGCTAGATCTTTTTTTGGTCAGACGTTTCCTTCTTGTTCTTTTAGACTCTGTCTCACTCCCTTCTGTTGCACTCTCGTAGCAAGAGGACAGAGTCACCTCGGAACGATCTAGTCTCTTGAGTTCCTCATTCACCTCGATATCCCCCAGGGTCTTAGCTCTAGAAGAGGCATTCTCTTGGGAGGGCACAGGCATCAACCCAGGACGGGGTTCCACCTGCCCCCCCTCCATTTGACGCCTCTCCCTCCATCTCTGCTGGGACGGGCTGTCCTTTCTCTTCATCGACCCCACTGCCCTGTCGCCTTGGCGGTGGGAGCCTCCGCACGCGCGCAAGCCACGTTTGCGACAGAGCGAGGGCAACGACTGAACGGGTGCCCTAGCTCACCACACAGGTTGCATCTAATCTGCCCACAGGATGCAGCTAGATGGCCTTCACCCCCGCACAACGCGCACCTCTGCACATGGCAGCTGGCGCTGAAGTGCGAAGGGCTGCCGCACTTGTAACACAGCTTAGGCTGCCCCCTGTACAGTCGTGGCCAAAAGTTTTGAGAATTAGATAAATATTGGAAATTGGAAAAGTTGCTGCTTAAGGTTTCATAATAGCAATTTGCATATACTCCAGAATGTTATGAAGAGTGATCAGATGAATTGCATAGTCCTTCTTTGCCATGAAAATTAACTTAATCCCAAAAAAAACTTTCCACTGCGTTTCATTGCTGTCATTAAAGGACCTGCTGAGATCATTTCAGTAATCGTCTTGTTAACTCAGGTGAAAATATTGACGAGCACAAGGCTGGAGATCATTATGTCAGGCTGATTGGGTTAAAATGGCAGACTTGACATGTTAAAAGGAGGGTGATGCTTGAAATAATTTTTCTTCCATTGTTAACCATGGTGACCTGCAAAGAAACACGTGCAGCCATCATTGTGTTGCATAAAAATGGCTTCACAGTCAAGCATATTGTGGCTACAAAGATTGTACCTCAATCAACAATTTATAGGATCATCAAGAACTTCAAGGAAAGAGGTTCAATTCTTGTTAAGAAGGCTTCAGGGCGTCCAAGAAAGTCCAGCAAGCGCTAAAGAGGATTCAGCTGCGGGATCGGAGTGCCACCAGTGCAGAGCTTGCTCAGGAATGGCAGCAGGCAGGTGTGAGCGCATCTGCACGCACAGTGAGGCAAAGACTTTTGGAAGATGGCCTGGTGTCAAGAAGGGCGGCAAAGAAGCCACTTCTCTCCAAAAAAAAACCATCAGGGACAGATTGATCTTCTGCAGAAAGTCTGGTGAATGGACTGCTGAGGACTGGGGCAAAGTCATATTCTCCAATGAAGCCTCTTTCCGATTCTTTGGGGCATCTGGGAAAAGGCTTGTCCGGAGAAGAAAAGGTGAGCGCTACCATCAGTCCTGTGTCATGCCAACAGTAAAGCATCCTGAGACCATTCATGTGTGGGGTTGCTTCTCATCCAAGGAAGTGGGCTCACTCACAATTTTGCACAAAAACGCAGCCATGAATAAAGAATGGCACCAAAACACCCTCCAACAGCAACTTCTTCCAACAATCCAACAACAGTTTGGTGAAGAACAATGCATTTTCCAGCACGATGGAGCACCGTGCCATAAGGCAAAAGTGATAACTAAGTGGCTCGGGGACCAAAACGTTGACATTTTGGGTCCATGGCCTGGAAACTCCCCAGATCTTAATCCCATTGAGAACCTGTGGTCAATCCTCAAGAGGCGGGTGGACAAACAAAAACCCACTAATTCTGACAAACTCCAAGAAGTGATTATGAAAGAATGGGTTGCTATCAGTCAGGAATTGGCCCAGAAGTTGATTGAGAGCATGCCCAGTCGGATTGCAGAGGTCCTGAAAAAGAAGGGCCAACACTGCAAATACTGACTCTTTGCATAAATGTCATGTAATTGTCGATAAAAGCCTTTGAAACGTATGAAGTGCGTGTAATTATATTTCACTGCATCACAGAAACAACTGAAACAAAGATCTAAAAGCAGTTTAGCAGCAAACTTTGTGAAAACTAATATTTGTGTCATTCTAAAAACTTTTGGCCACGACTGTAGAACACCATGATCCTATCCCGACCAAGGAAAGCAGATGATGGTATGTGGGAAACCGACCCCCCTGAATGTTTCAACTTAATCTGAAACGTCCAGGCACCCGACCAGATGCCAAACTCATCCAGGTTCTTGCTAGAAAGACCCTAGACGTCCCCGTACCTGCTCAACCAGGTCAACACAAGAAAGTGACTCGTTACGGGTCAGAACGGTCACCTTCTTGACCTCATTCTGGCGGGTTATCGCTTGCACAAAAAACTGCCAGTCCGGCTGGTCTTTTGCCAGTTCATACCCAGACCAGAAAAGTTCAAGACCCTTTGGCCGGGCAAAACTGACATCAAACTCCCGGTTGCTATACGGATGTATCAGGGCAAAGATGTCCCATGCCCTGATGCCCATCTGAAA